>NW_005842816.1:619787-658106 GCF_000455745.1 Alligator sinensis | reverse complement strand
ATTTTTGTTATAAATTTATAACTGGCACAAGGACACTGAGAAGTGGAACAAGTGAACATCTATTGGTAGACAGGGGTTGTGGGATTCTTTTGGGCTGCCTCAGAATGCTAAGATAGTTGTTGAATTGTTTTATTGTTATGAAAATAAATAGACTGAGCTGGATCCTGCACTTCCTGGGTGACCTTGGGCAAGTTGCTCTGAGCCTCTGGTCCCTCCATCTGTAAAACGGGGATCATAGCACTCCCCTGTCTCACAGGGCTGTAACAATAAGTGTGTTAAAGGTTGCGAGGAGCTCAGATGCTGTGGTTATGGTGCAATATAAATATCAGAGAGAGAAAGAAACTAACTAAATCCTTACTTGTGGGAGTAAGGTCTTCAGAAACTATCCATAAAACCTTCAAGAACGGATGGATAGGGAACAATGATTCTGATCCTGAGAGGGGCTAAGAACCTACATCTTCCACTAAAGGCAATACAAGTGCTCAGTATTTTCCAGGATCTGTCCCTGTATCATTGAGGAGCATATGAAAAAGTGTCATGTAGCTCAGAGATAATGGCAACAATGGACATCCCTGAGATTTCACTAAGAAAATACTGATGGCACCAATATCAATTTCTGTAGTTCTCAAAGTGCATAACAGATGAGGTCATCATTGACTTCATATTAGAGATGGGGAAACTGAGACACAGAGCAGTGAATTGAATAGTACCAGGTTGTCTAGTGGGTCAATAATAGAACTAGACTGAAACCCAGGGTTTCTAAAGCCCCCAAAATAACTGGTGCACATTTTTTCTTTCACAAATCATGGGCTTGGAGGAAGACTCAGACCTTTGCAAATTTGGGGGTAAGTTTTGGCTTGCTGTGTGGTGGTCATTTTGGAGTTGTTATTCTTTTGGCCATCTGGAGGTGGAACAAGAATTACTTTCAAACAGGAATATTTAGTCCAAACTTTGCTTTCTGCCAGGGAGAGCAAATGCCATGGAACTTAATGAGGCCAAGCAGTCCAGCACAAGGAGCAGCACCTTCCCATGTGCCAGACAACATGTCTTTGTTCCTTCCCTTGTGATAATAACCCCTCTGCAATGGTAGTCTGTACTTTTGGCTTACAGTGGTTTGTCCTTTGGTACTAGTGGAATGCTGGTTGTCCTTTGTTTTGGACGACGTTGGGTTATTTTCTTTGCAATAGGGCAGTTCAGAAGGCCATGACCACATCTCCTTTGGCTGGTTCTGTTATCAATTAATTCACCCTGCTACATCAAAGGAGTGACAGATAAAGCTGTAGCATTTCCTAACCACAGATTTTTATCTTCATTCCCTAGTTCACCTTACAGTACATACATTCCCACCCCCCACTCCCAATGAGCAGAGAGAGAGAAACTGAAGTGACATCCTAATAGTTGCCCTTGAGTACTGATGGCAGCTGGGTCCCTGAGTGCTGAGCCTTACACCCACTTCTGGAAGACCTGGCCACAGCCCATCACTTGCTTATTCCCCAACAAATTATTTGTTTTTTCTCTTTAGACAAATAGGTGATCTTAGAATGACAAATAGCAGCCATGGCTCTGCACTTAGCTATGTATAATTTCAACTCATCAGTGCAATCTGTCTCCCTTCTCAGGCCGCAGCTCCATTAAGCCCATGCCATAGATCTTCAGGAACAGAGTTATGAAGTCATGTGAGTGTGTGTCAACATTCATGACCTCTTTGTCCTTTGTGATTAGTTTTACAGGGGAGCCTGGATGGTGAAATTTAGACCTCGAATTGGGTCCAGAGCAGAACTTTCTGTGTTCTAGGATGTCAGGATTTGGTTCAGCCTGAGTCAGGCGATCTTCACCATCATCAAAACATCCCCAAAGATCTTCCAGAGTGGGACAGATTGACTCAATCCTAATTGGGGATAATCTTTAGCTAATTTCTAGCTCATTTATTTGAAATTTTGCAAGAATGGAAATTTCTCTAGCTTCCTTCCTTTTTAAGGACAATTTCATTAATTTGCTGAATTATAAATGGTCTCTCTGAAAAACTGACCTTGTTTTGTTCCCTGTTGCTTTCCACAAAGTGATCCCTTCCACCTTGCTGCCAACATGCTCACTGGAGAAAAGTAGCCAGAGGAGGAGCATTTCCATCCTCCATTTTTGCCTCCTAATCCTCAGTGCCACAGTCCTTGGTTTGTGTCCTGCTTCTCTTTCCCCTGGGCTCACATCACATCCTCCTTTTCCCTGTCTGCTACACTCCTCCCTCTCGGAGTACTTTCCCCAGCAGCCTGTCTTGTTCTGTGTCTAGTTCAAACTCCTCACTTCTAATAATCTGTGCAGCTCTGCTCCTCTTCCTGTGCTTGCCATTCTGCCCCTGAGCCCATCCTCATCACCTTGTGGCTCTGTTTGTCTTTGTGGACCCTCTCCCTTTCCTGTGGAAAAGATTTTATGTATGCACCTAAATCAGTGGCCAGATTTTCCAAAGGACTCAGCACATTGGACTGACATTGGGTGCTGAGCTCTTTTGAAGGTCTGATCCTTCCTGTCCAGACTCCTCCTTCTTTTACCTAGTTTCTTCTGTCTCTTACAAAACCCACTTTGCTTCTCTTGCTTTCCATCTCTGCCTCCTCCTTCTGTACTCTGCTCCTCACCTCTTGCTTTGCCTGAGGCTCTGCTAAAAATACCAAGACGTATGAGATTAATTTGCTATAAAAATATTTATTTGCTTTAACCCCTACCCTTCCTTTTCTCATATCCTTTGTCTGCTATGTCATCTGTTTGATGTGCCTAATTAAAACAACAGGGTCCATTTGCATATGCCCTTATGCCAGTGTGAGATCCCATGGACTTAAATAAGACACACTGTTGGCATAGTGTTCTGTTCCTTGAGTCCCTTTGCAGGATGAAGTATTTAGATAGATCACTGGAACAAGGGCCACAAAAGAAATCTTGGTAGTCACTGGAAATTTTGGCATTGACATTGATGGAGTCAGGATTTCACTATACCTATTCAGATCTTTGAAAAATGCCATTTAAAATTATATTGCTCAGTTCTAATAGTAATAATAACATAGAGTTATAACATACAGAGTTATCTATGAAATTTCCTTGGCTCATTTTCATGATAAATGCTTTTCTGATGGCAAGTTGCAGTTTCATGTCACAGACATGTAGGACAGGGTAAGGGAAGCATCATTAAAGAATAGATGCTTACCTAGTAAGAGAATGGAGAAATAGGTAGTCTGGGAGAAATTCAGTTTTCACTTCTTAGAGTCTGTGTCAGTTTGTGCCCCCTGCCATATCCCGCCCCCTCCCTTTATATATATGTCGTACATTTAGGACAAGGGGATCATATATTTAATAGATTTCATAGATTTCTAGGGTCAGCAGGGACCTATTAGATCACTGAGTCTGCCCCCTGCTCTGGGCAAGAAAGAGCACTGGGGTCAAGTGACCCCAGCCAGGTGCTTGTCTAACCTCCTCTTGAACACCTCCAAGGGAAAGCACCACCTCCCTTGGAAGTCCATTACATATTTTGGCAACCCTCACCATAAAGAATTTCTTCCTGATATCCAATCTAAATCTACTCTCCTTCAGTTTATGGCTGTTGTTTCTAGTAATCCCGAGGGGCGCCCTGATAAACAGAGCACCCCCTATCCCCTGCTGCCCCCCCGGGTGAGTTTGTAGGCAGCCACAAGATCGCCTCTCAGCCTTTTCTTGTGGAGGCTGAAGAGATTCAGGTCCCTCAGTCTGTCTTCATAAGATCTTACCTGCAGGCCCTCAACCATACAAGTAACCCTCCTCTGAACTCTTTCCAGGTTATTTACATCCCTCCTGAAGTATGGCGTCCAAAACTGGATGCAGTGCTCCAACTGTGGCCTGATCAGTGCCGCATAGAGGGGGAGCATCACCTGCCTAGATCTGCTCATGATGCACCTTCTAATGCATGAGAGAGTGCGGTTAGCTTTACTTATTACCTTGTCACATTGGCAACTCATGTTCATTTTTGCGTTGACTATGACTCCGAGATCCCTTTCCACTGCTATGCTACATAGAATGGTACTTCCCAGTCTATAGGTCTATTGGTGATTTTTTATCCCCAGGTTCAGCACTTTGCACTTATCTTTGTTAAATTGCATCCTATTCTGATCTGCCCACTTACCCAGTCTATACAAATCTGCCTGAATTCACTCCCTACCCTCTAGTGTGTTTACTATAACCCATAGTTTGATGTCATCTGCAAATTTGGACAAAGTGCTTTCTACAGCCTCATCCAGATCGCTGATGAAGATATCGAACAGTACTGATCCAAGGACAGAGCCTTGGGGGACACCACTGCCCACATTTCTCCAGGTAGAAACTGACCCATCCACCACCACTCTCTGGGTGCATCCCATGAGCCAGTTTTCCACCCACCTGACTGTGAAAACAATCCATGTCACAGCTACTTAGCTTACTTGTAAGAATTGGGTGCAATACCATGTCAAAAACCTTTTAAAATCCAAGTAAATAACATCTACCTCTACTTCTGCATCTAAGCACTTTGTGACCTGGTCCTAAAAAGAGACCAGGTTAGTTAGGCAGGATCTACCTGCTATAAACCCATGCTGGTTGCCCCTTAATATTGTATTGCCCACTGGCCCCCTACAAATGTGATCCTTAATGATTTTTTCTAAGGTCTTGCCAAGAATAGAGGTGAAGCTAACTGGCCTATAATTACCGGGTCCTCCTTCCTGTCCTTGAAAATAGGCCCACATTGGCTCTTTTCCAGTCATCTGGGACCTGCCCTGAGCACCACGAGCTTTCAAACAGTTGCGCCAGTAGTTTCACTATGACACCGGCTAATTCTTTTAGTACCTGTGGGTGAAGATCATTGGGGCCTGCTGACTTAAATACATCTAACCCCTCCAAGTGCCCCTTCACCAGGTCAGTGCTAACTGTTGGTGGATTGATATCTCTCTTAAGTCAGGCTAAAGTCTCATTGGGAGGTGTGTTTGCATCCATGTCCAGGAACACAGATGCAAAGAAATCATTTAAGAACTCAGCTTTATCCATCCTATCTGTTATGAGTTGCCGTAGTTCATCCTGTAGCGGCCCTATGCTACCCTGTACCTTCTTCTTGCTCCCTATGTACTTAAAGAAGGACTTTTTGTTACCCCTAATCCTTGTTGCCAGCCTGAGTTCTGTTTCTGCTTTGGTCTTCCTCACTGCTTCCTGCAAGCGTGAGACAAGCTGGTATACTCCGCCTTGGTGGCTGCCCCCTGCTTCCACAACCTGTAAGTCTCTCTTTTCCCCTGTAGGCTCTCCTGGATTTCCCTGCTCAGCCAAAAGGGTTTTTTGGCTCTTTTGCCTCCCTTTATGTGTACTGAGATGGTACCCCTTTGTGCCTGCAGGATCAGTCCCTTGAGGAACTTCCACCCTTCCTGGACTCCCAACTCACCGATGTTATTACCCCTCAGTCCCACTCTAACTACTCTCCTGAGCTTGTTGACGTTGGTCTTTTGGAAATCTAGCACTTCTGCCCTACAAGTTATTTTTCCCACCTTACTCCGGGTAGTGAATCCTATCAACAGGTGGGCGCTATCTCCTAGGTTACCTTGTTCCTGCACATCCCCCACCAAGTCCTCATCTGTGGTCAGCACCAAGTCGAGTAAGGCATTTCCCCTAGCGGGATTGCATACCTCCTGTGTTAGGTGCAGGTCCTCTATGCAGGAAAGGAACCTGCTTGAACAGGCAGACCTGGCCAACTGCTCCTCCCAGCAGATGTCTGGGTAACTTAAGTCACCCATGACAACCAGGTCCTTTGAGTGTACTGCCCTTGAGAGCTGTCTCAAGACTTCTAGGTCTAACTCATCCTCCTGGTGTGGGGGTCTGTAGTAGACCCCCACTACCAAGTCCCTTTTACCCCTACTCCCTTGTAATCTAGCCACAGGACTTCCGTCTTCCCTTCTTCTGTCCCCATCTGTATTACAGAAGATGTATAATGCTCATTAATGTGTAGAGCAATGCCCCCCCACCTTTTCCCCAATCTATCCTGCCTCTATAGCCTGTAGCCCTCAATGCCCACTGCCCAATCATAGATAGGGTCCCACCAGGTTTCTGTTCGCCCAGGTTGAAATCTTTGTCTGGAAGCAGGATTGCAAGTTCCTCCTGATTATTCCCCATACTCCTAGCATTGGTATAGAGACACCTAAGCCCCACAATAGGTGCCCCTAGTACTCCCCTATCCTGATGCTTAGTGGGCCCCTTAATACTTACCTGGTCTTTTCCAGCATGCGGTTCGTGGCTTGTCATTCCTGGTTTCACGCTGTCTTCAACATCCCCGTCTCCCGATGAAACTTGTTTAAAGCTCTACGTAAGCGGCCTGCCAACCTGTAAGAGAACAGACGCTTACATTTTGGACAGAGATGTAGACCATCACTTCCCAGCAAGGCCCTATCCTGGAAGTTCGGATCATGGTTTAGGAAGCTGAACCCTGCATAGTGGCACCAACTCCGAAGCTGCGAGTTGACCTCACCAATGAAGTTGCTGTGGTACTGGCCATGACTGCTGACTGGGAGGAGAGACAAGAAGACCACTTGTGCCCCCAAATCTCTAAGCCCAGCTCCCAGAGCCATGTAGTCAGTCATGACCTGATCTGGACTACTCTGGGCTGCATCATTCATTTCCCACTTGGATGAGGACCATGGGGTAGTAGTCGGTGGGCCGGATTAGGTCTGGAAGCCTCTCTGTGACATCCCAAATTTGAGCTCTGGGCAGGCAGCATATCTCCCGTACTGTGGGATGTGGGCAGCAGATGGCTCCCTCCGTTCCTCTCAGGAGGGAGTTGCCCACCACGATGACCCGATGTCTTCTCCTCTGGCTGCCCGGTTGTCCTTCACCCCGCTTGGTAGTAGCTGTGGACGCAGCCTCTGTTGGTACTCTCTCCCAGTGATGCCAAGGCCTCATACCTATTCCCCAGCTGCACTGGGGGAGGCGCGCTAACAGTGTGAGATCTAGTTCTGTGACGTCTAGTTTTGGAGGCGACTGTCTTCCATCCTCCATCTGCATCAGGTCCCTCGGGTGATGCCATCCCGCCACCTGTGCGATCGTGCAGAGGGGACTGCACAAAATCATCATTTTGTTTTAGTTCAGCACCCAGCACAGTGGAGTCCTCAGTGACTGACACTCTCAGGTGATGCTATAACCATCATGATTCCTCCACAAAAAGTGCTGTTTGTGCAGATGTCCTATATGAAGCTGTATCACCTGGTATACTAGTAACATAGCTGGGACTAGAGGCGCTTGCACATGTGATGATGTCAAGATATGGACATGATGAAAATTTCTCTTTGCGTCACACATTACACATATGCAAGTTTTGGTGGTTTTAAATGAGTTTGCATCATTGGAACATTGCAGCTATTAGTCAATCCACCCCCAGCTGTGGGAGGGGTGGACAGGCTCTGCAGAAAAAGCCTTCAGTAGGCTCATACGACTGGCAGGTTGTCTGGGGCTGCCTGGGAATAGGCTGGCTTGCCCCTGGATCAGTGCAGAAAGGTGGCAGGAGGGTGGCTGGGTGTGTTGGTGGCTGGAAAAGGTGGTAGGGGCGGTAGACAGGGCACTGGAAGCCCGGGAGCTCTCGGGGAAGCTAGAAGCTTGCCTGGGTGGCTCTGTGCCCCATGCAGAGTCTCCGCCACCTCCTCTGGCCACCAACACACCCAGCCACCCTCCTGCTGCCTCCCTGCACTGCCCCAGGGGCAAGCCAGCCCATTCCCGGGTGGCCCCAGGCATTCTGCCAGCCACAGGAGCCTGCTAAAGGAGAAGCAGCAAGGGGCCTGAACCTTTTTCTCAGCAGAGTCTTCCCACCTCTCCTGCAGCCAGGGGGCAAGTTGACAGATTAATGGCACAGATTAATGCCACCCACCCCCCATGCCCTCCCGGCTGCAGGAGAGACAGGCAGCCTCTGTACAAAGAAAAAAAAAAGGATTGGGCCCCTTACTGCTTTTGCCTTCAGCAGGTGCCTGCAGCTGCCAGGACAATAATATATATACAGGGACAGAAAAATAAAACCTACCGTTTCAATTAAAAATCACCCTTTCAATTCAGGGGACATAGAATGCAACCCTACGGACTAAAACCCTGACATGTGTACAAGTGCCCCTAGGAGTCCAGAGTCCTACTTCCAAGCTGCTATAGCCGTATTTTCTCCTGATTAGCCATACATCAAACTTTTCTGATACTGCTGTATCGTTCCACATCCTTCTCATTCGCAAAACAAGAGCTAATTACTGGGATTTGCTGGGTAGCACAGAATGGAAAGCAAAAGGTAATTTTTGGAATAGAATTGCATTTGTTGTGAAAAGGACCTAGTCCTGCAAGGTGCTGATGACAACGTGGTTCTGAGCAACCGTGCCTCTCATCGATGTCAGCAGGAGTCAAGGGCAGTGTGCACGTGCCCATGTTTCACACATCCTTAGATAGCAGCATTCAAATGCCTGTTCTTTTACAGCTATTTTAATTAAAGCACAGGGCTCAGTGGATTCCTGGAGCAAGCCCTTTGACTTTGTTTGGATTTACACCAAAGATGAACCTGGAATAACATTTTCAGGTGAGTGGAAGGGTATATGAGCAGCAGTGAGAAAATGTCATTGTTCAGAAAAGACAGCATCCTCTGAGAGGAGGGGGAGAGAGGAGCAGGGGGGAAAGAGAAGGAGAAAAAGACTTTTTTCTTTTCTTTTGTCTAAATAAGGGCCAGTGTGAGGTGTATGAGGACAGCAGGGGTCAGCAAGTGCTGGAACTGACTCTGAACTTTTGGCAGAACAATCTCCCGGAACTAAAAACAAGAGCGCCTCCATCTATAGCAACCTGCCGGGATCCGTTCCACAGCCAGCTTTCTCCGCAAGACCCAGAGCACAGCGTCGGCTCATGACAGCAACCAAAGTGGAAGCTTTTGTCCTCTAAAAAGAAGCTGGCTCGCAAGCAGCACAGTAGTTTCCAGCTTGAAACCATTTAATATCAATCCCCAGCCAAGAGTTTGTTGCAAACAATGTAGCCCTAAACCACAATATTATTCGTTACATATCAACCCCCTGTATCACAACATAATAAAGTCAGATCTTTAACTAACGTAACTTCGGGTTTCTCCAATGAGCCCGGCCAATCTACATCCGCTGCAGATCTGGTCCCAGGTGTACACGTACTTTATCAATCAAATCTCTTTATTTTTCTAACCCAGTTTTCAGCCAACATGGTTTATAAATATTGCTTAGATCTCTTACTTCCCCTGCCCCATGAGGCAAATAAGTATTATTACCCCCCAGCTAAGAAATGGGCGAATTAGAAGGAGAGTTTCACGTGACTTGGTCATATAGCATGTCAAAGGCAGAATCAGGAAAAAAACCCCAGGAGTCCTGGTTCTCCTCTACCGCTGTCTTCAGATATAACTGCCTTCTCCCAAGCTTGCATTACCTGAATATGGAGGGATTTGTGGGCAAGAGTGAGTACAAAGACAGAGAGCAGATTGCCCCCGGTGAGGTCTTCAATCATCCTTTTTTTATCAGAGGGAGACAGTAGCTTCCCTCCCTGCCTCCTTGGAAAGCTTTTTAAATAAACATAGGTACATTAGAACAACAGCCCTTAGGCAGGGGCGCCCCCCCAATCCCCTTAGGTTCCTCTCTCATTAAGGCTGTCCTCATATGTGATATCTGGACAGATTGACCCAAGTTATTTATTTAGGTCTTTCTCGTTCTTGCCCCTGCCCCCAACTATCTCTTTAATTTGCATTTCAAGTATCTCTGCATTTCTTTGGCTTAGACCATAGACCATGTGATTCAACCCAAACCAGTGGACTTCGCCCCACTCTGGTAAAGAAAAATATCAACCCCCAAAGCCCTCCTAAGTCTGAGCAGCTTCCTGCCTGTGCTGCTTTGTGCTAACTGATCCTAATGAGGAAAGGAGTCAGGAGGGGAATCCCAATTTTTAAAAACCCATTTCAATTGTTTAATCATAGAGGGATGTCTAGTTGGTAAACTCAGTGGTAAGCACATACTGATTTAAGAGCCAATGAGTCAGCAGCCAATTTGAGCTACTTTACATCTATTTTAAGGAAAGGAAATATGTGCTTGGTTTTAAAACACTGATTTAAATAGGACTTAAACACAGGCTGAAATTCTATCTTAAGTAGGAGGCTTTCCTAAATAAGGGCCTAACCCTGGAGTGCTTCCATTCAGGGCTGTGATGCCAACCCAGGTTTTCACTGAAGTATTAGGCCCCTGACCAATGTTACACTACAGACATGATTAACTGGTTAATCGCATCTTAAGTAGTGTCCAGGCCACACATTCAATCAATTAATGGTGTGATAAAATCAGGAATAAGCTATAAAGTTATTACACAAAATATGCGTGATAACTTTGTGACTGGTTTGTATCATGCTTTTAATTGAACATGTAGCCAGTGCCCAGGCTCTGGAGCACATGGGAGCCACACTGTCTGTGCTCCAGAGGCTGGGAGCCCCCTTGGCTTACCAGGGCTCCCAGAAAGGCAGGGAGCACACCATCCGATTTGACTGCTGGCAGCGCTGGGGTCAGCTAGTTGGAGCTTCCCACCACAGGAGTGCATGGTGTACTCCCCCACCTGGGAGCCAAGCTTGCTATTTGCTGGTATATGATAACCCAGGATGCGGTTTTCCCTGCATGGGCAGTATGGCACGGTGGGATCTTATGCAGGATCCCACAATCACACCTCCTGCCATGCATATGTGGCATGACAGAAAGCTTGATTGTTTGGGGTCCGGCATAGATCTCATCATGCCTTTACTTTGACATCTGTCAGGGGCCTTAGAGATCAGAGCCTGGCTCAGACACGGGTTCCAATTCTGAACTTCATCCACAAGTAAAAATGACTTGGAAACTTCATCTGATCCCATGCATCCACAGCAGGAAACTCCCACACAGACTAACACAACAGCCCTGACTGACAGTCCCTCAGCTGAGTGTCACTGCTTAGGATTGAGGTGTAGCAACAGAGCTGTGTGTGTGAAAAGGGGGTTCAAAGTGCTGGCTTGAGCCGTCCCTCTGTTCAGGCCCCACTAGCCACTAAATTCAGGCACTAAATTTAGTGCTGCGAAGCACTAAATTCAGAGTGGAGCTAAAGAAAATTAAGACAAAAGACAGACAAGACTTCTTTAGCCCTGCTGGGTTCCCTTTGTTTGCTCTGGGATCTATGCTGTCTGCTTTCAGTTCTTTGCCCAGTATGTGTGTAGTGTGGGCTGTGAGGCTGCTGCACTGCAGTTAAAGAACACGTGAAAGTTATGGCACAAATAAGAAAAGGCGAAGGGTGAACTTCAGAAGGGGAAAAACTGGGCCTGGGTCTTTGGTTTGGCTCTGTCATATCTTTTTTTTTAAATCTTGTTTATTTTTTTCTTAGGCTACAAGCATCTATGGTGACTAGTGCTGTCATCACAAGAGTTAAACAAATTACAGTTTCTGCACTGAGAGAGGAAGGGATTTTAGGCAGCTGGTTTCAAACTCTTTGGTTTATGCTTGTTCTCTGGTGAAACCAAGCTAACACCTCAATCCTACCATTGCCTGGTTAATGTCAGCTTGCAGCTACTGCATCCAGCTCCACTCTCACCGCAGGTGAAAAGACTCATCCAGAAATCAAATGGACACAAGATGAACTGTCCCTGCTGGATAGTCTGCTGCAGACAACCCTTCAATATGCCACTGGAAGGACAATAAGAGACACATGACACCAAACCTCCATCCTTTACAAAGCCTCAGGGACACCCCAGAAACTGTCACTCAGCTTTAAAAAGGCTAGAAAGAGGGAAGCATTGTTTTCAGGTTCAAGTTAATTCTATTTCCCATTCCCTCTCCATGCTCTGCCTGGCTTCCTGTGACTGCACCAGCCTCCCTCCTAAGTGAGCGAATTAGTGTGCATGTATTGCTGCTGCATTCTTGCAGTGTATGACACAGAAGAATTGTAGTTCTCAGCTCGAACAATAATGAATCTGCTGATGCCTGGTAGACAATCTTGATACCTATTAAAAGTAATGAACAGCTATGGTTTTTGAACAGTAAGCCGGGCTTCCAAAACTGGGGACTGAGAAGAGCTGTGGGAATCGACAAGTATGTTGTATTATAGATCAAAATGTGGGGCCCTTTTGTATATGAGTCAAGCTTTGTCAGAGCTGAGAAGGGAATTTTTTTTCAATTGTTAAACGGATTCAATCTGCCCGTGTTTGTGTTGCTTTTGTGTTTCCTTTCCATGCACATTTATAGTGAAAGAGTTTCCTGGCACAAACATTCCTCAAATATTCCATAAATGGCATCAGATGACATGTTATTATGTATATGACATATACTACACGTATATGGCTTATGGAGCAGATCCTCAAGGAATCCATTTCTAAGCACTTGGAGGAGAAGAAGGTGATTAGGAACAGTCAGCATGGATTCACCGAGGGCAAGTCATACTTGACCAACCTGATTGCCTTCTGTGATGAGCTGAATGTCTCTGTGGATATGGGGAGACCAGTGCAGGTGGTGTTCCTTGATGTTGGTAAGGCTTTTGATACCATCTCCACAATATTCTCGCAGCCAAGCTCAGGAAGTAGAGGCTGGATGAATGGACTGTGAGGTGGCTAGAAAACTGGCTGGAACATCAGGCTCATTGTAATCAATGACTCAATGTTTAGCTGGCAGTCGGTATCAAGTGGAGTGCCCTCGGGTTGGTCCTGGGGCCAGTTTTGTTCAATATCTTCATCAGTGACCTGGAAGATGGCATAGAGTGCACCCTCAGCAAATTTGGAGATGACACCAAGCTGGGGGGTGTAGTAGATACACTGCGGGGGTAGGGCTAGGATTCGGAGAGACCTAGACAAATTGGAAGATTGGGCCAAAAGGAATCTCATGAGGTTCAACAAGGACAAGTGCGAAGTCCTACACTTAGGATGAAACAATCCCATGCACCAGTACAGGCTCAGGGCTGATTGACTGGGCAGCAGCTCTGCAGAAAAGGACCTGGGGGTTACAGTGGACAAAAAACCGAATATGAGCCAACAGTGTGCCTTTGTTGCCAAGAAGGCTAATGGCATAACGGGCTGCATCAGTAGGAGCATTGCCAGCAGGTCAAGTGACGTGATTCTTCCCCTCTATTCAGCAGTGGTGAGGCCGCATCTGGAGTACTGTGTTCAGTTTTGGGTCCCCTGCTACAAAAAGGATGTGGACAAATTGGAGAGAGTCCAGCAGAGGCTAGTGAAAATGGTCCGGGGGCTGGGGCACAGTCTTATGAGGAAAGACTGAGGGAACTGGACTTATTTAGTCTAGAGGAGAGAAGTTTGAGAGGGGACTTAATAGCAGCCTTCAACCATTCAACCACCTGAAGGGAGGTTCAAAAGAGGATGGAGCTGGACTGTTCTCAGTGGTGGCAGATGACAGAACAAGGAGCAATGGTCTCAAATTGCAGCAAGAGAAGTTTAAGTTAGATAGTTAAGTTAGATATTAAAAATAATTTTCTCACTAAGAGGATAATATAACACTGGGACAGGTTACCCAGAGAGGTTGTGGACTCTCAATCCTTGGAGGTTTTAAAGACGTGGTTAGACAAAGCCTTGGCTGGGATAATCTAATTGGGGATGGTCCTGCTTTGAGCAGGGGGTTGGATTAAATTACTTCCTGAGGTCCCGTCCAACCCTAGTTTTCCATGATTCTATGATTTTATTATTATTTATTTGTATTATGGGAGCATCCATTGGTCCCAGTTGAGATCAGGGCCCTATTGCATGAGCTGCTGTACTAAGATAATGTTCGCTACTTGGTCTGTGACCCTTGACAAGTCACTTTCTCTGTTTTCCCTCCTTTCTTTGTCATTCTTGTTAATTTAGATTGTAAACTCACTGGGTAGCTCTTCCCTGTACATTCACCTCAGTTATTCCTCTCAATCAGCCTAACACAAGGGTGGGCACCCACGTTAAAACAGAGCTTGAACTGCCTTTAGAGGAGAGGCAGGAAAAATACGGCCTGCAGGCTGCATCCAGGCTGCAAAGCACTTTCATCTGGCCCACATGTACACACCTCCCAACATACTCTATTGCGTCTCATTCCCACCCTCATGGGCAGAAGGGCCCTGCCCGACCAGCACACAGTTTCTGGGCAGGGCTGTTGCTGCCACTGCTGCAGCTTCTGGGGACCTGCCCTGCTTCCTTAGTCTCCTGCTGGCTCTGGGCAGCAGGTAGGGAAACGGCAGGGGTGGAGCTGCAGCTGGGCGGGAGTGTGCAGCGTAGGGCTGGGACTGGGGCTGGCAGTAGCGCAGAGCTTGTGCTCAGTGGGGCAGTGGCAGCGCGGAGCTTGGGTGGGCAGTGTGTGGGTGTGAGGGAGGGTGGGAGGTGTGGGGCCCCCCCACACTCCCCCCATGGTGCGCAGCCCTGGCAGGTGGTAGCAGCAGCAGCAACAGCAGCAGGTGGGGTGCTTAGGGTGCTGGTGCCTGGCAGGGTGGGCTCTGGCCAGCACTGCACATCTCAGCAAGGACTGCAGCCTCCACTGGGCCGTCTGTATTGCCAGCACTCCCCACCATGCACGTGCAACCCCTGCACTCGCTGGGCATGGGAGGGAAGCCCTAGGCACTGGAGGCAGCTGCCTTCCTCACCCAGACTTAAGGGGTTAGGGGTGAGACTTCTGATCCAGAGATAGTGACAAGGGGGTGGGGAAACCATCGGGGGGGAGGCTACTCATGAGGCCCTTGACAGCTCACCAAAACTTGTTAAGTGGCCCTCCATCCAAAATAATTGCCTGCCCCTGCTTAAGAGGGTGAGGGACCACAAATATAGCTGCCAGCACTGCCCTGTGTGGGGCTGCTGCTCTGTTATAGCTCTGTATCACCTAGTGCATGGGTGGCCAGCCTGAGCCATGTGTGCCACAAGTGACATTGGCAGCCTTTATGTGGCATGTGACAGATTGGGGGGGGAGCAGGGAGCATGTCTAGGACAGGGAACAGATAGCAGAGCAACAGATCAGGGAGGAAGCACAGTGCAAGGAGCAGAAAAAAGAACAGCAGATCAGGCAAGGAATCAGAGTGGTACCTGGGGACGGCACAGGGCTGAACTTGTGGTGCACCTGCCCAAAAGATTGGCCGCCACTGCTGTCAGGGCTGGATTAATGCATAGGCAAACTAGGCAGATGCCTAGGGCTCTGAGGAAAGTGCCCAGTTGTGCTTATTTTACATTTTATAATTATTGAATGAAAAAAGTAATGTCAATAAACAGCATTAAGTAGGGGCCCATGAGTTTGTTTGCCTAGGGCCCACTAACGGGTAAATCTGGCCTTGACTGCTGTAGTCCATAAGCCTGCTGTCAGCTGAGTTGCTCTATGAAATCTTTCCCAGAGATTTGCGGGAGAATTTGTCCATCCTCTCGAGTCAGACAGTAGGGAAGGAATCTGACAGCTAGTCACAGCTGAACGGTACAGGCCTGTGCTCACCCTACAGAGTGGTTGTGTTAACAACTGACAAGTTGTGTTAACTTGAACCTTACCCTACCTTCCTCTCAGGCCAGCTAAATCAAGTCAAAAGTGCAACCACATCATAAGAAGGATTTGGGGGTGCAGATGGAATCTGAGATAGGTGTAACACGACAATTACATTTAACTCATTAATTTTGCAGTGAAGACATGTTCTTTGAGGTAAAGGGCTGCCCCTTACTGGGGTATTTACTAGGCCTGTGAGAAGCTGCTAGTATTCACTTTGGATTCGGATTTGGCCGATTCGGAGGACAGTGATTCGATTCGGTGATTCGAATCACTGCCCCGAATTGATTCGGCTGAATCCGATTTGGAGATTTGGCTCCTGCTGGCAGGGGTGCCCCCATGGTCCCCTCCCCCCTCGCCCAGCCTCTGCCCCTAGTACTTACCAGCTCGGAGTCAGCTGCAGCTCCCTTCTACAGACACAGGGAACTGCCCAAAGCATCAAAGCTCTCCAAATCTTTTTGGACCATTCGGAAAGCTTTGAATTGATTTGGACCTTTTAATTGGTCCCCTGATTTGATTTGATTTGGATTTGGAGATTCAGCCACTGAATTGGGCCGAATCTTCTCCGAATCGAATCACTGCCCAACGTTTTGCGCAGCCCTAGTATTTACAATGCATATCAAGGTGAGGACTGGTCTCGTTTGGGGTGTCTAGATGTAACTGTAATACAAGTAAATATTCCCTTCCACTGAATGCCTTGTTACATTGCTTTGTATAGTTGATTCCCCTTTTCAGACACAGGCCAAAGAGCGTTAATTGGAGATTGCCTGTTCCAGTCCTGAATTGTTTCATTCAGAAAGTTAATTAAAATCAACCCACCTCTTTAGAAAGTCCTTTTGCATCTACTGTGGATGATCCTTTCATCTCAGCATTTTTTTCAATCGGTGCTTCTTAAATCATGGAAATAACTTGGCAAAGAGGCTGTTACAAAAAAACAACAGTTAGGAATGCAAGGTAAATGCATATAATAGGTCTTCAGAGGAGAGAGCTGAATTTAATTGAGTGAAAGCTCAGAAAACCAAAGAGTAAATTCGGGGTCATCAGTATACTTCTTTCACTTACCCCTCAGTTGCACTTCATAGATCCAGGCTTCCTTTTGCTCTGCTGTTATCACACTTTCCTTTTGCAGTGATTTATTAACTGTGGAACTGTCAAATTATGAAACTGAGGTTCTAGAAATACTTATTAATGTTTGAGAAATTCATTTCACACTTGAATACTTTTCTAACACTTACTAATGTCCCTCATTTTGGTCATGTGGGTCTACAGGGCAAGAAAACAACGTATCTTATTATATGTTTAGCACGCAGGGATGAAGCATGAAAAGATATAAAAAAACCACATAGCAGCAACCTTCTGCCATTCCTCCTTATGTCCCTGCACTGAATATGTGTATAAGTAATGTAATGTAGTGTCTGTGTGCTCAGTAACAAACCATTCCAGCTTCATTGCTATTAAGAAAGGACTTTTAATCACCTCTGAAATGCTTGAATGTAAAATCCCTTTCATGCCAGTTTTGTCTTCCTCAATTTGGCAAACAATGACCTTTCCCCTGCGATGCTAATGGAACTTATCATTCCAAAGGCATTTCTGTTTATTACCCTGTTAGTAGACAGGAATGATCAAGGATCTCAGTAAAGCTAAAAGAAAAGAGGTTTCTTCCTGGCTTCATTGCTGGTTTTGTAGCAAAAATAAAGAATACAGTAGGTCCTACAAAAACGTGTCTATTTTGTTGCAAGTATGTTTTTTTTCTGCAGAGAAATTCATGATAGCTCTTCCTCCTTGAACTTGGAAAATATGCCCTAGAAGTTTATTAAGCAACGGAAAGTTTTTCTGATAAAATGTTCATGTTTTGGAAAATGCTTTTTTTTTTTTATCAACATTGAAACTTCCTCTTGAGGGGTAATGTGTCAATTTATCAACATTGAAACTTCCTCCTGTGGGGTAATGTGTCAATTTGGATGAATATTTGCTTTGGAGAAAAAGAAAATTAAATGAATCATTTCAATAAGGTAAAACTATTTCATGTTTTCATCTCATTGGGACATTTCAATTTTTCATTTCAAAATGATTTTTTTACAAATTTCAAACGTGTTTGATAAATTAGGAGGCAAAATCATTTTTTTACTTTTTGAAAGCAAATTCAGGGGGATTTTTTCTCATTCCAGTTTGGGACAGAAACAAACTTTAAAATGTTAGACTCTCCCACAGAAGAGTAGTTCCAAGTTTCAGTCAGCTCTAATGATAATGTCAGGTTAAATATCAAACCTAAGTCACTCGAGAGTTTCCTATTACCCCACCCAGCCTGTAGAGTCACTGTCTGATAGGAAATGGCTGCAATACCTCTAGCTTTCCTAAAACACTGACAGTTTCAACTGTTGCTGAAGAAATTTTTATGGGGGACTGCAGCTCTCAGGAAAGGCTTCTGCCTTAATATGTGGCCACTTAGCTGGGTGATTCCTTATAGTTGTAGCAGAGATGCCGCTCGTATTGTAACTGAAGGTTTCCTGGAGCAATAGGTGACCACTAGCTCCTCTTCCCTGGGGTAATTTGTTCCCCCCTGCTACTTTACCATTGTCACTTACAATTTGTTATCAACAATAGCAGTTTTTTTTGCAGTGAGCAGTAATTCGGTTTTTTTTCCAAAAGGAGGAGTTGTACTAGGAAGCCCATTGTTCCCCTATAAGTAATTTACTGCATTATATATTTCTGCCATGAGCTGAAGGGAACAAAAGTAGCCTCATACATTGCTCAGGTCACTAACACAATCTAAAGCTTTGGCCTCCTACAATTAGGGAGAAAGTACAGGCTTTTGTAGCCCTCTGAATCCTCTGTGTGCGCCATTTATAGGACATATACACAGAAGAAAGCAGTGGGAGGGATCTGGCAGGAATACCATGAAAGACATCCTTTCCTTTCCTTACATACCCTGGAATGTATCTTGGTTCCAGCCTCATAGGCCACGTCCAGACAAGCGTGGCTGTGTGTTATGTGGCACTGCAGACACCTGCGGTGCCATGTACTGCACATTCAGTTGTTCCCTATGCCGCAAAGGACCAGTGTGGAGGATTTTTTGACCCCTGTATATGCCCACAGGGAAAAAAGGTGGAGCAGTGCATGCGGTGGCAACATGCAGCACCCAAAGCTGGAGCCTGGCCAGCCATAGCTGCACTCTGCTGCCGGCCAGGCTCTGCACAGCAGGATCACCATTGCTGCAGCCCCAGGAGGCCCCCAGGTAAGGCTGCTGGTGCCATCCCAGTGCTGCCCCAGCCTCCCTACCCCACCCAGGGTAACCTGTTGTGCACCAGAGTGCACATGGCACAGGTATTCCCCAGGGACAACTAGTGGTGGCACAAGGTGCACCGCTGCTAGTTGTCCCCACCCAGGGAACCAAACATCCATGCATGTCTGGGTGCAGTCATATTATCTAATGTGAAGGTCATTTTTAAGCTGCACAAGGTATGATATTTAGCACCTGGCACCCAAGAATCTGAACACTTCCAGATATTGATGAATTATTCATTCATTAATAGGGAGGTGACTCATTATTATTATTATTATCCACATTTTACAGGCACAGAAACTGAGACATCAAGGCTTCAGGCAGCAGACTGGGGAACTTCCAGAAAAACTTGTCTCTCCCAGTTGGTGCCCGATTTTCAAAGAAGCTCAGTGCAGAAGTGTCAAAGTGTTACTGTAAAACTGTGAGCTGTTTGGACACTTTGGAGACAATGTGTGCCTTCTGTAGGTGCATAGGTGTGAATGGCAGACAAGGTTCCTTGGGTGAATTTGATATCTTTTATTAGACCAACCCAAATGGTTGGAGAATAGTTATTAAGCAAGCTTTCGAGTGGAGCTTTTTTGAAAATCTGCCCATGGTTGTAGGTGTTGAGCATCTGAAAATCGGCCTTTGGTGTCTTTTAAACACGTAGTTCCTCACATTCTATTTGCCTTCAAAAGGAGCAACATATTTCCTTTCCCTCATAAAAGGCTTTATTTTACATTTAGGAAATGCAAGAAGAAGAAAGAACAAAAGTAGACTGCACAAGACAAAGCACAATATGGCGTGGCGTGGCAAGGTAAGAAAAACAAAAGGTATTGTGATTTCACAGCTTCATGCACCACATGCTGTGTAGGTGCAGTGTCATAAAGTACTTTTCAGCAGTGCTAAAATTCTGTTTGTGAACACGTATTGTATTACAAATGTTGCTTCTCTTGCGCGAAGATCAGTTTCATTACTCTGCTCTTTGGTACAGATTCTCAAAACACTACAAAAAAATATTAATTAACCCAAACCAGTTCCCACCCTGGAAAAATGAGTGAAAGTGCTTAATCCATTGGCGTTTGTGCACAAAGTGCATTTGTTGTGCTGCCGAATGTAACATGATCCGAGCCACGGAAGGTGATTGAGTGCTCTGCGGCCCTGATGGATTTCAGATTTATTAGACACTGGAATGTTTTTTTTTCCCCTTCCTTGTCTATAAGAACATGGTGTGTAAGATGATAAAGGGCAGGAATAAAGGGAGCAGACTTTGTAGCCCTTAAAATTAAAAGGACCTTTTTTGAATGGTGAAAATGTCTGTATGCAGAAAAATAATCCTACATTTTACATATTACATTATTCAATAAACATGCTCTTGGAAGCAGCATTTCACAACTGCTGATACAGCTATGGACATGTGACAAATATTACTTTTATATTGAGAAAAACATAATCACAAAGCCTAAATGGAATATTTATGCTGTAAGATAATATACACGCACCTGTAAATTATGAGTGCAAGAGGTAATAATTCACTTTTAGTTTCATTACTTATGAACCACAGAGCTTTCAAAATTAGGGCTAGATTTGTTATGCCATGGCATTCCAGTATGTTTTCCCTTACTTAACCCTCTCACTTTTCTCTGGCATGTATATTCTTCACAGTAGTTGCAATTTTCTCGGCAGTAACACGTATACACTGTACAGGCAACACAGAATTGGCATCTTTTTCAAAGGATATATTCATGATACATTTTATGATGTTAACCAGGCTGAAAAAAATTAGCTCAGGGTATAGGGATATAATTTCAAATACATTTTTTGGAAAGTTTCCTATGTAGAGAAGTGCTCGAAGGTGTAACACTAATAAAAGGCTGCTTTATTCAAAAGTGGCAGGATTGTTCTCCTGAACTGCCTGGATGTGAAGTGCAATAACAATGGTCTGCTCCCATGATAGGTAGTTTTGTTTCAGCGTCTACACGTTCCTTCATAAAATGGAACAACTGAAGTCTGAAATGAATAACTCTAATATGTTAAAATCAATATTAAAATATAAATAACAAAATTACTGCTCAACAAAACCAAGCTAATGTTTAATATACAAGCAAAGGAATAAATGAGTTCCATCCTTCTATTTTTGACTTTGCACTTATTCCAACTATTGGGAAGGGATGTGTGTGTGTGAGAGAGGCACGCATACGGCAAAGCAAAGGAAACTGCTAGGGCTCCTGGTTGGAGGGCAGGAGCTGGAAATCAAGATTCTTAATTTCAAATAGACTCTTCCACTAACCTATTGAGTCATCTTGAGCAAGTTATTTCATTTATTTTTGCCTCAATTTTGCTAATCTATAACAGGGAGACCATATAACTCCTCCCTGCAGCAGTGTTACAATGTCTACAAGCTTCTTAGACCCTCATGTAGCACTCTTCACTGAGGTGAAAAATGCTAGTGTTATTCTATAGGAAGAAATTCCCTTGCCAGGTTATAGTTCTTGTGAGAGCCTTTCCTCGTGCAACATTCCTCTTACTCTCCCCAACACAAATGCACATCAAATGGCCATATCTGTTTTATCTGAAGGCTGAGATAAAGATTTCTTTATTGCAGAATCAAAATATCTTCCTTTTCATATAACTCCAGGAGAGAAATCATATTAACTCTCAAACTACTGCAAGTCATTTCAAGGAGACTTTATAGGTTCAATTCCTGCTTACCTTAATCAAGTGAACAGTCCCATTAAAGTCAGTAGGACAGCCGGAGCCATTAAAGGGAGCAGGATCCAGCCCCTTTGTAGAGAACTGAGGTAAAACAGACACCCTACTGCAGTTTGCATTGGACAGTTCTCAATTAGAATGTCAGGATTTATAGTGTATTTTATCCGGTCTCCATTCTTCTCTGTTCAGTTTAACTTTTGACCTACAGTTATTGGCAGAAGTGGGCCTGTCCCAGAGGGCCATTAGTCCCTTCTAAAGAGGCCTTCCAAGGACTGCCAAAAATTGCAGTGGGGGATGGTCCCTTTGTAATAATACAACCTCTCCGTTTCTAAGTGTAAAATGCTCACACTCATTTACTGGATACAAAATCACTCCTTATACAGCCATGGAAGTTCCTTTCAGGACTGGTACAAACAAATGTGGGTCTACTGGATTGGGCTTTTCAGCTACAGTGCCCAAGATTTTGCATGTGATCTTCTCCCTTCCTGTCCTGTTGTGAGGGGGAAGGTACAAGATATGAGTTCAAGCCTGGAGTGACTAGGAGTGAGAGGCAGTAGGAATGGGAGAATAGGTAACATGTCCAGAGCTGGGCATTTGTTCATGGATTTAGGGCAACAGGGGATGGAGGGTGTATTAAACAGGAAGTAGAGTTTGACTGTGCCCATCACTAGTGACCTACTCAATTTGTGGTTTCGTGGATTTCACTGACATTGCAAAATCAAGCATTGTCTGCAAAATTGGTCAATGCCCATGAAATCTGCAACCCCCTTCCCCCCAAAAACTTATAAAAAATAAAGTGCTGGCTCCCCAGTGGGAGCCTGTGGTCCGCATGGCTGCTGTGGCCTGGCTGCACAGCCTGCCTGGGGCTGGTAGCTGCTGGCACAAATGGGAGCAGCCAAGATGGTGGCCAGCCCCACTCTTTGCAGTTGATTGGCTGAGAGGGCTGCCCATCATGCAGCCACCACCACTCTCCACCAGTTAGTGGTGAGGGGTGGGGCTGCACGATGGACAGTTCCCTTGGCCAATCAGTGGCAGAGAGCAGAGTTGCATGACTGACAGCCCTCTCAACCAGTCAGTGGGGAGGGGAGGGGCCACGAGGGCCCCTCAGCCAATCAGAAGCATAGGGGGGGGCTGCTGTGATAAGTCTGTGGAAATGGTGGCTGGCCCTGTGATTGGCCCACAAAATATATCGCCTGCCTCCTTGATTTTGGTAGGTCCCTAACCATAAACCAAGCCAAGATATACGGATTCCTCAGGGATCCCACTCTCATCATATGGCTCTTAGCCAAAGTAAGACCATTCATACATTATAATTATGAGTATCAAACAGCTTATTAGCATTTCACAGTACTGGAATATGCTGATGACGCAAAAGTAGGAGGCATCCTTAATAATGGGGAGGATTGGGATATTTTACAGAAAGAACTTGTTGACTTTGAGGACTGAAGTAATAGCAGAGGGATTAAATTCTACCGTATACAATCACATACTTAGGAACTAAGGAAAAGACTTTCTGTGGAGTACTGGGAGTTTATCAGTTGGAAATAACAGAGGAGAAAGTCCTGGTAGCATTAGTTGAGGACTGTGACTATTTGATGTGGCTGGGAATAAACAAAGTGATCCTAGGATGTATTCATGCTGTTGTATAAGGTGAGACCTTATCTACAATACAATTTCACCCATGTTCAAGACAGAAGACCTCAAACAGCAACAGATTCAGTAGCACATGAAGGATTATCAGAGATTCCTCTGCTAATGGGAATCTAATTTGTGTGATGATAGGAAACTAAAAGAGTTTGACGTATTTAGCCCAGAAAATTGAAAGCTGAGGGGGGATATGGTTACTTTCTTTATTAATACAAGAAAGGGGTGAAAACCAGGAGGGGGAAAGAGCTGTTTAAGCTGAAGGACAGTGTCGGCACGAGAACAACTGGGCCATGAATATGGTGAAAGTGAGAAGGTTTCTAGTCATCAGAGCAGTGAGATTCTGGAACACTTCTCCAATGAGAGTGATGGGGTAAGAAAAATGAATTACTTTTAAATAGCAGTTTGACTAATGTATGAAAATGGTTCTATGACATCCATTAGTAGGGATTGGATCCATGACCCCTAAGTTCTCTCACAGTCCTATGCTCAGGTTTATTTTTGAAGTTAAATTAACACCAAGCTCACAAAACAACATCATGTTCCTTTGCACGTGAAGCTGGAGTTTTCCCTGGAGCATCATGGCTGACAAGACTCTTCTTACATGTAATCTGAAAAGCAATAAAATAAACAAACAACTAGGTAAGGTGCCAAATTAATAACTTAACTTTTATGATTTAAATTTTCCTCATCCTTTAGTTCACCATTGAATGGATTTCCCAGGCGTTTATAAATTCCCTATGCTATAATATGTGAAATTCACTCCTGGGAAGAAGACTCAATAGGATTGGGGGCCATTATTAGTTTTATAGGAAAACTGAAGTCATACTAGTTGATGTTGTTCCAAGTGTTTAATCCCGGTGCACATATGAGAAGAAGGCTCTAGAGCAGTGGTTCCCAACTTTCTTAGACCATGGACCGGCAAACCGTGGACTGGAAATGGATGCGGACCGGAAGTGACCAAAGACCAGCAAAATGCGGATCAGCATATTGCAGACCAGAAGTGACCAGTATACTGCAGACCAGCAGTCAACCCTTTTTTCATACTCAGTCTGCAGTATGCTGGTTGTGGCAGGGCACTGTTGGTACCTGCTACTTAAAGAGTGGGGCCAAGGAGCCGGCAGGTGCTTGATTGCGGCAGCCACTTTAGATCTCTGGCTGCCTATATAAGCAGGGCAATTCACTGCTAGTAGGTGAGGCAGAAACACTGCCTGGCTGCAAGGCTCCATAACATCCTGGAGATAAGGGCAGGAACTAAAGGGGATGGTTAGGAGGCTCCTGGTCCTGGGCATGACCTAAAACTGCACCCTTCTGGGAGTGGGTGGCCTGGTGGGGATCTCAGTGGCACAGGAGCCCTCAGGAAATACCAAACCAGTTATCACCCCGGTGAAAGGCAGGTCGGGGCTCCTTAACCCTAGCCCTCACCTTTGGGTGGGTCATGTAACACTGGAGGTAGTTGGGGCCAGGTATGGCTGTGGCCACCTGAGCCCACTGGGGAGGGAAGCCCCATGGCTCTGAGTGAAGGGGGCAGAGATGAGTAGCCCCAGTGAGGGGGTGGCCCCAGCAAGGGGGGTGATGTGGAGCCCCAGTGAGGGGGTGAAAATGAGGACCCCAGTGAGGGGATGGCCCCAGTGAGGGGGTAGAGAAGTGGAGCCCCAGTGAAGGGAGGCAGTGGGAGATGTAGAGCCCCATTGAGCGGGTAGCCCCAGTGAAGGGGTGGTGTGGAGCCCCAGTGAAGGGGGTAAAACCAGAGGGCTGAGAGCCCAGTATGTTTATATATAGAGAGTTGCCCCTGGAAGGGGCCAGAGCAAGCTTAGACCCGCTTGGGTAATTGGCTGGCCACTACCCCAGTGAGGGTCATGGAAGAGGTCCAAAAGATGGTACATCTGCCACCCAAGGTATGAACTAGTTAAGCCTATGGCCTAAGGGGCCCGCTCCAAGAGGGAGCAAGGTAGCATAAGTTGTCGAAGCGTGCAAGAGACCCTGTGAGAAGGGGTGGAGTGTGAGAGGCCTTCGTGAGAGGAGGGCAATATGTATGTGAGTGTGTCTGAGGCCTGACAATGAGGCTTATGCTTGGTCCAGCAGTAAGCCAGGAGCACTATGTCATCTGGATGCCATTTGGGAGGCTTGGGCTGTGGTGTAGGGGAGGAATGGAGCTGCGGATAGCGCCCCCAGGCATTGGGACTAGAATGAGCAGCCTCCCGCCTTAATTAATATCTTAATTAATTACCAACGAGGTGTGGCAGGTGAGACAAGTGGGTGGCGTGTCCAAAGGCAAGTGGGGAAACTAGCATTGTGGCTAGTTGGGGAGCCCCACATTGCCACACCGGTCACTTCCGGGCTTCCGGTCCAGCAGCCAACTTGTACCAGGCTGTGGCCTGGGTTTGGGAACCTCTGCTCTAGAGAAGAGGCTCCATCTCAGAGATAGATATAGAAAATCCTGTTCGGGGTCCTCTGGAACAGGAGACTCTAAAGGAAGTGTCCCTTACTCACCGTTACTCCTCTTTCCAGAGCTTGTCATAGGACAGCGTTCTATTTAATGCCAACAGCACTCCTTCAGAAAGGTTCAGTGGACTCGCAGCATCTGGAAATGTGAAAATCTAGGGGTTAGGCACCAAGGATTAATAACTGTTGGAAATATCGTTGAGTGTGCGTTCATTATCTGGCACGTAATACTTTAGCCTTCTTTTTTCAGCTTTTCCCTAACAAAGGGGCCAGATTGTCAGCTCTGAGGAGTGAAATTGTCTGTTGGCAGGATGCACATGGCATGGTAGCCATTCTTATTTAACATTTGGATTGTGCTAACAGCTAAAGATCACAATCAGGCTATGACCACATTGTGCCAGTGCTGTACAGATATGTAAGAATGATGGTCCCCATCCTAAGCACATTACAGTCTAAAGACTGCAGGAGCAGTGCAGACTTCTCCTTTACCAGCTTGCCACTGAGTCACCCCTGCTCCACAACACCCAACTCTGAGAGACTGAGGGTATTTCAGCCTCCCTAGCTTGTTCAGTCCTCTGACTCTGCAGATCCAGGTTTAAGGAAGGGCTGTTTAAATAGCTACTACGGTGCTTCAGTTTTTGAACCAAATACTCCCTGGCTGCCCCATTCATCAGCTAGGGCAGATTCAGGTGTAACAAGGAATCAGCTCTTGTAAAACCCCTTACCCATCCACTGTCTTGCCATGTCAGAGTAAAGACACCAGCTGTTGGGATCAGAAAGTCTCTGTTCCAGTACAGTTCTCCTGCATGTCACCCCTCAGTCAGGAAAATAGCAGAAACCTGTCCCTCCTGCAAAGCAGCCGTTACCTTAGGCACCCAGATATCCAGTGTAGACTTCCAGCCAGGCGTAGCAAAGTGATCACTTGCCTACTAGAAAGAGAATGGAGTCCACCAACTCATTTCCCATAGGAGAGCTGAACAGCCATCAGATGATAATGACTTTCAGTCAATGGCCTGGATTTGAACTGATGCCTAGAGGTGAAAGGATCTGTATTCCATTACCAGACCCATGAACCATCCAGTGTCCCCTGGGTTAAATATTTTTAGCAACAGCTTGTTTACATGTCCAACTTGTCAATGAGCTTCTGGGGCATAACTGCCATGTAGCTGTGTCAGTGGACAGCCAGTGAGCTTGCTCTGTGTGCTGAGCTAAAGCCTTGCAATGGGCTTGTCAGATATATTCCTCCTTCCATGTCATGAGAGCAAGACTAATTTCAAAGAAATGCTCTTTATTTCTGCTTAAAACTGTTAAGGAAAATATCCAGCACTGTCTTTTTTCTTGTCATCTGTTCAACAAGTGTCTCATAAAACAAATTGAGAGGTTTAAATCTCCAAGACAAAAATCAATAAGAGGATAAGTAAAGAATAGGAGGAAGTCAGCAGGCTGAGATTTATTTTGCTGGAAATGTTTTTTTCAATGGATTTACTAATAAATCTAAAGTGGCTGGTGCAGCTGTCTTTGATATGCAATATCCCCTATACTTAGATGAAAGTTGAGCATGAAAAGGGGCCTCAACTATCGATTTTTACAAGGGTGTAAATCAGGGAAACCCCACACATTAAATATATCATCAGCATATGCTCCAAGAAAAGTTCAGAGGAGGGATTTTGTTTGAGGGTTAGGATTTTCCTCTCTCCATTTTGTTGTATCATTATGCATATTACAGTAGGGCTCTGAGGGGCCAACTAAGATCAGGGCTTTGTCCCAAATAGTTTACAGTCTAAACCAAGGGTCAGCAACCTTTTGCTGGGATACGCTTTGACCTGGCCCCTGCCAAAAACCGCAAGTCTCCACCCCCCGACCACTGATCCCCACCCCTCTACAGTAGCAATTAATTGCATCTACATGCGCAATTAATTCAAAGTAATAAGATCCAGAGCAGTTTGAGGCAGAGTAAACTACTCCTGAGCACAGCATCTACATGTACACCCATGACAGCTGCAATTTGAGCTAGGGCAAAGCAGTTTCTGCCAGGGCTGGGAGTACAGGGGGTCAGCCCCAGGCGCTGGGTAGCAGTGTTGGGTGGCAGAGGGGCTGACTGGGGCACAAGGACACTAAAAGTGCAAAGCCATGTGGCTAAGTGGTAGGCAGGAGTCTGTCTTCCTGCTGGCTGGGCTGACCAGGTGCAATCCATGGTCAGTGTCTATACATGCATTTAATCACAGTTAATTACCCCACTGTATGATAGTACTTGTCCCCAACAGTACTATCTTACAACAGTGTAAATTAGTTTACTGCAGCCTAATAGTGTCACACATATAGACGGTTGCTTTGATGAACATGGGCCACCAATGTGAGGATGCAATCAGGAAAGCTAACCGCACCTTGTCATGCATCCACAGATGCATCACAAGCAGGTCCAAGGAGGTGATCCTCCCCCTCCATGTGACACTGGTCAGGCCGCAGCTGGAGTACTGCGTCCAGTTCTGGGTGCCGCACTTCAGGAGGGATGTGGACAGCATGGAGAGGATCCAGAGGAGGGCCACTCGCATGATCGGGGGCAGCAGAGCAGGCCCTACGAGGGGAGGCTACAGGACCTGAACCTGTTCAGCCTCCACAAGCGAAGGCTGAGAGGGGATCTGGTGGCCATCTCTAAACTGGTCAAGGGGGACCAGCAGGTAATGGGAGAGTCCCTGTTCCCCTGAGCACTACCAGGAATAACAAGGAATAATGGCCATAAGATGACTGAAAGTAGATTCCAGCTAGATATCAGGAGGCACTACTTCACAGTCAGGGTGGCTAGGATCTGGAACCAACTTACAAGGGAGGTGGTGGTCACTCCTACCCTGGGGGTCTTCAGAAGGAGGTTAGATAATCACCTAGCCGGGGTCGTTTGACCCCAGCATTCATTCCTGCCCTGGCAGGGGGTTGGACTTGATGATCTGCTCAGGTCCCTTCCGATCCTACCAACTATGAAACTATGAAACTTTGCTCTGCAACTAAATAGTCTTCTCTGCAGTTAAGTGCATGTGTAGACATGGCT
Source organism: Alligator sinensis (assembly GCF_000455745.1). NCBI lineage: Eukaryota > Metazoa > Chordata > Crocodylia > Alligatoridae > Alligator > Alligator sinensis. Next base: position 629,518 of record NW_005842816.1, on the reverse strand, counting down.
AGTGAAAGTAAGTGCAGACAGTGGGGCAGCAGTCTCCCCAGTGAAGGGAAGCACTGTGGAAGGGAGAGATAGCAAGGCACAGCTCCATGCCACTGACACCCTCAGCCAGACTGAACCTGTATGAGTTGGATTGGACCACTTTGTGGGCTGGATCAAGCCTGTGGGCCATAACTTACAGACCCCTGAACTAACTGGTTCAAAGTGTAGCAAACCTCATTATTCTGTTGAGTTTCAGGTTGCGTTAGCTGGATGCATGCTGAGTGAATACCATATCAAAGCACCTGGGAGTAAAGTTGATGAGGCAGTTGCATTTCCCAAGGATCACACAACTTGATGAGTACCATCCTTGGAGTGTTGGAAACTGAGAAGGACTTCACATAAATAGGTAGGTAGGTAAGTAGAGTGGAAGAAATTATGGGAACAATTCAGATGAAGCCAGGGAGGACTGAATGCCAATTATTTCTGCGTTGGTTCCACGTTTGGGTATGTCTTGAGCAGGAACGAATATTGTCATGGGTGATGGTGACAACAGTGGGTTACTGAAAGCCATGCTTGATTTGATGTGGTCACCTAGCAATGGAAGAGACTTTATCCCTTCACCAAGCCCCTGAAATGTCTTGTCCTCTGAGCTGCACATTCCTAAAGATTGTGATCTTTACAATAGCCCAGTAGATGAAGAGGAAGCTATAATGAGCCCTTTGTTGAGTAATATTAGTGGTTTCCTGTGATTGGCACACAGTGACAGATGGGTGCGGGTAGGGAGCCTGTAGCTGGTATCTATGTGTATGCATATGAGCCAGGAGGGGTTCCAGGATTGCCATGGTTCACTCTATTTCAATTGAAACAAATAGCCTTGGACATATCTACAGTGTTGAATGGGAAATCTGCCAGAAGCTGGCTGGTGTCTTATTATCTCATATCTTCAATCAATCCTGCATTTTTGGAAAGATTTCTCTGTACTGTGCTTCAGAACAAGGATAACTGCAATCATTTCAATTTACAAATTTGATCCTAGTGAAAACATGCTAAGTAAGAATAGATCAACAAAATGGTCATACTTATTTCTTTATACAAACTCCCTAGAGACAAATTAGATCTGAAAATTGGTACCACATAAACTGGCTTGATTATTCCTTATTAAGGATTGTTGTGATTTTTCATTCTCCCTCTTAATAGTCCACATTCTGGCTACAACCCTGTCTGATTGCTGTGGAATGGCAGCAAGGAACTTGTATTTAGGTCACCTAATGTTTCCCGTTTTAAAAAAATGTGTCCCCTTTATTTTGAAGGGCTCATTCATTTCCAGGGTTTTCAGGAAGACTTTGACATTTAAATGTGGAAAAACCCTGTGCAACTATGTACTTAAAGACTATATTATGATGAATAGGAGCAATGGAACTGAATTAAGATTGATAATGGCATTTCCTGATTTTTGAGGGCTTGTCTTTTACCTAAAATATCATTCTTTGAACATAAGGGTTGTTTTTAAAATGTAGTACACGCAGGAAGCATCTACACATGCATCTTTTAAGCAGGCTTAGCCTAAAATCACCATTTATAAGGCACATTAAGGGCATGTGTCCACACATGCATGCCTTTAATGTGCCTTAAGAATGGTGATTTAAGGCTATGAGACCCTAAATTTGATACCTGCACAAAGCAAGTATCAAATTTAGGTGCCAATAGCTAAGTCGTGTTAGCACGCATGTAGATGTGCTAATTAGCATTGATGCAGTGTATGTCAATGGATAGACATCACGTTAATGCACCTTAGCACATCTGCACATGTACTAATGTGACTTAGCTGTTCGAGCCTAAATTTTATGCATCTTAAGGTGCATTAGTGCGTCCAGGTGTAGACATGCCTAAATCGCCTTAATGCACCTTAACCAAAGGCACATTAAGTTTAGGCTCTCAAAAATACATGTGTAGACATGCCCACAGATACACAAACACATACATTGAGCTCCAGTACACTGATGATGCTGTGTGTGCGCTCACTCAGAAGCAGACTTTCAGGCAATCATCGACGACTTTACTGAGGCATACAAGAAAATGGGATTGACACTTAACCTTCAGAAGACTAAGGTCCTCCATCAACAAGTTCTTAATGAGAAGTCCCCAGCTTCAGTAATTCAGATTTATGGTGAGACTCTGGAGAATGTTGAATATTTCCCATACCTTGGAAGTTATCTCTCTCCGAAGGCTGATATCCAGCTTCACCTTAAAAGTGCCAGTGCAGCCTTTTGATGCATTTGAAGATGATTATATCAGATCTGAAACCAAGCTCATGGTTTATCAAGCAGTTATGATCTCTACCTTCCTGTACAGAGCTGAGACATGAACAACATACAGGAGATACCTCAAGTCACTGGAGAAGTCCCATCAACCCTGCCTGCAGAAGATCCTTTGATTCCAGTAGGAAGACAGATGCACCAACATTAGCATTGTCTCACAAGCACCAAGGCAATAATCATTCAATACCTAATCATTCAACATCAACTTTGCTGGGCTGGGCACATCATCCGGATGTCTGACTCCAGATTCCCAAAACAAATGTTATTCTCCCAGCTCAGTCAAGGCATACACTCAAGAGGAGGGTAGAGAATGCCCTTCAAGGACATCCTCAAGGCCAGTTTGAAAAAATGTAACATCAACATCAACTCATGGGAGATTATTGCCTACCCCAAATGGAGGAAGAATCCGCTGCAAGGATCTTAGTACTTTGAAACCTTACAATGACAGCAGGAGACAGAAAAGCAGGAGCCGCAGAAACCCCATGTTGTGGACTGAACCAAGAATCCAGAGCCACTCACCTAGCATGGAAACATGTGCCTGAGTTGCAACAGAGTCTGTCTATCCCAGATCAGCCATCTTTGGACCCGCAGATAAAACACTCATGGAAGACCATCATTCTTGACTGCAAGGGACTGCTTATGCGATGACTTAGGCTAGGAACAGATGTTGCGTTTGTCCTGGATAAGTTGTGCCCGTGTATGTCCTGGAACAAAAATATCTTAGAATTGGCATACAGGGGTGGATTGAGGTGAGGAGGGGGAAGGGAGGGGTTGCACTGGTATCCCACCCCCACCTCAGCCTTTGTTTTCTATTCTACCTACAGTTTGAAAGCAGTTGCCTGGCAGTGGCAGCAGCTTTTCTAGTCAAGCAGTGCTGAAGGAGTCAAATGACTTCATGGCTCATTGTAATCTACCCAATCCCTTCTAAACTCTTCATTCCACAAGCGCTAAAGGCCTTTTCTTTTTTTTTTTTTTTTCCCCAGTGGTCTTGATTTTCTACCAATCAAGCTATCCTTTATTCTGCAATTTGCCTGTCTGTTAACTGTTCCTGGTAATGAAGCTCCTATTTCACAGTCCTACAGATTGTTTTAACACATTCCAATAAAGTATATTTGTTTTTGCTTCAATCTTAAACTGAAGAACATAGCCCTAGCATTAGTGAAGCTTCTAGTTTCTAAGTGGAGAAAAATGTGTTGTGTTACATGTGATGATGCATATCACCATCTGCATCCCACTTCTCAAAAGCCTAGATCCACCCACGTTGGCATGTACACAGAGTTGCACTTCTAATCAGGTTTCAGTGAGCAGCTGAACACAGTGCCACTTTTCTGTCATTGATTCAATGATGCAGTCTTGGGATAACTGTACAGACATAGTTTGAAATATCACAGGATAAACTGTTTATACCTCTTATCTGGGGAACTTTTTTAGGATTTATCCCAGGACATTGGATATGGACATCTGTATAATTGTACTTTGTTCCAGGATAAAATGGTTTATCCTGGGATGGATGTGATGTTTGTTTACAGCCTTAGACAATTTCGGCTATAGGCATTTTTAGCAGTGCTACACATATTGCACAAACATACAGATCCTCCCTCCCCCACACACACATCTGTGTGTTTGTACCCTTATCAGTGAATGCGGATCAGACATTCCTATCTTTCAGAGCCTTATTTAATGGGCAAGATACTGGCTGCACTAGAAGCAGTGAGAGCTTGGCCATTCACTTCAATGGAGCCAGGATTCCACTCAGTGTTTATAAAGTGAGGTACAAATGATAGCTGTACTTTGCCTGACTTCCCACATACAGCTTTGTGAAATAGGAAAGTATTAGTCCCATTTCACTGAGAAGGAAGCAGAGTACTGTGAAAACCTATATTACAACTAAGGATTTGAAAGAATTTGGACTCAAATCTGCTTTGACTGAAAATTGTCCCACAGCTTTTCATGACTGGTATCTAACAAAGACCTCGGTTTCACTTCCAACCCCAAACCTGGAACCACTAGCAATGATCTCCCATTGCCCTTAGTACAGCAATACCTTCAAGGGAAGAACATCATGTTGTCCTGAGACAACTACACTGTCCTACTCTGGTTCACTGAGAGTCTCCCATCCTTGTCCAAACTCTGCTTGAGCTCTGACAAGATCAAAGGCCAATAGGGCTGACACACAAGTAATGAATTGATTTAATCTCACAGGGCACCTTGCAACCCTAACTTTCTATGATTCTGTGTGCCCAACACCTGCTCTGACATCTCGGAGCAGACTCGATTAATTGAGTCTGCTGGAGCATGCTAATGAGCACACTCCAGCAGCCTCGATATCATGTGTATTCAGTTCCCCCATACTTCAAAATGGTGGGGGGGACATTTTCACTCAAGCTCGTTCAATGCCCCCCAACCCCGGAGCATGTGTAAAGACACCCTCAGTGGCTGGGATGCCACTTTTGAAATCCTCCCCCTAGAAGTGGCCAAGTATCGTCCCTGTTGTTCCCTCTGTTATATCATGGAAACACTGGTTTTGTTTCTGGAGTGGCTTTTTTAGATGTATGAGGGGAGAGGGGGTAAGAAAACCCACTGCATGGGGACACACAGCAAGATGTTGCCATGCAGAGAGGCACGTTCATAAGTCCACCCTTTCAGGATTCTGGGTCTGTACTGCAATCCTAAAATAATAAATTAATGTCAAGAGAATCCCCCTCTTTTCCTCTTGACACAATTTACAAGTGAGAGTTACGAGATGTCAATAATTTTTTTTTCCCAAAGCAAAGAGCAATCCTGGATAAAAGTCAGTTTAGTTGAGAGAAAAAAAGTACCACAAAAATAGATCTTTTCCATAAACAAAGCTGCTTTCCGTTTTACTAACGTAAACAGGCAGATGCATTAAGAGAGCATGCCACCCAGGCCCTGGAAAAAAGAGACAGGGAAACATATTTCTGAGTATTTCTCTGAAGGTGCAAGGATGGCTGGGACTAAAGAAACCTCAGCAGGAGCTAAAGGGAGAGAAAGGGATTGACTTTACAGACTGCCTTGCCAAAGAACAATGTCATTCAGATCCCCAAACTTCAGAACCTTTGTTGCACCCCTTCAGGGGAATGCATGCATTCAAACTGAGCGCCTGTGCATTTAGTAACCCCTATTCTTTGCATAGATGTTGGATTTTAGCAGACCTCACCGTGTTGCTTTGCAAACAAAATGTAAGATCCAGGTTTTGCAGACTTGGCCTGGATATAGCTCTGACTGAGTAATGATAATGGAAACTTTCAGGAACTCTAGTGCCCATATTTGCTGGCTAAAACAGTAGAAGGTAGACTTATGGGAGTATGGTGATTGAGCCAGTGTTGCTTTTAAAAGTTCACCAGCCTCTGTGCCTAATGAAAACACTATTCCCCCAGGGACTAGACATGAGGAGATGAAACAAGACAAGAAGTGGGTTACTGCTTAATTATGTGCCGGATTGTCTCTCTACCGAGGCTCTCCAAGCCATCTGGAACACAGCCTGTTTGTCTGGAGCCTTGTCCTCTCCTGCTTCCCCCTGCCCATGACTTGAATCACTTGCTGTAAGTGAAATGCCAGTCACTGGGTGCATCTACATGTGATGCTACATTGCCATAGCGTAGTGACGTGACACTGATGGGAAAAAACCATGACACCGCGGCTATGTCTCCGTAACATGCTCCCTCATTATAGTGCACTGCTACAGTGACATAGCAGCTAAAAATAACCATGCATAGCTGGCAAGGTGCAACATGGGCTGTTATTGCACCGTCATTTAGTACTTCCAAAAGGTAACAACGGTGCCTTACAGCCATGTGTAGCTATGTCCTCTGTAGCATAAGGCCCAGGCCCAACTAAAAGAATCAGAAAAATAGGCTTGGAAAGGCCCTCAGGAGGTCGTCCAGACAAGCCCCTGCTCAAGGCTGAATGACTTCTGCCTGAAATGCCCCCGACAAATGTTTGTTTAACCTACACTTATATCATTACAATAGGGCATTTGTGGTTAACTGTTGCATATACTTTGTGCTGGAGGTTGGCACGGGGCAAATTCCAACTCATTCGATTTCTGGTCTTCTTTAAGCTCTGACCCGGGTTGGGATGCATTACAGGGCACTGACAGACATGCAGCTCCCCGCTGTAACTCATCAAGCCCCACTTGGGAGCTAGTTATGTCTGCAGTCTCTCCCCTAGCTACCCCAACCCCCCCAGCTCTGGTGCAGTCTTCAGGATGGGAGTGGGGCAGAGGAGGGGAGGGAGCTCAGTCTGCAGTTTGCCTAGCCTGTGCTGTGTGGGGCAGGTGGATTGGAGCCCCTTCACCTTGGGAGGGCTCCAATCCACCCCGCTGTCTTCCAGCACAGGCTGGGCAAACCAAGATAGAGCTCCCTCCCCTCCCTTCTCCCTTTCCCATCCTTAAGACCACACCACACTGCATGAACCCAGTCCTGCTCTTGGGCAGGCACTGACAGAAGTTAATGAAGGTGCTCTGCTTTAGAGCGTCTTCATCTGAACCCTCATGTAATGAAAATTAATTTGTTGTGCAATCAGGCAGTTTTAAATTGCTCTGCAGCTGTGCATTTCTGTAAGGGCACGGCTGTAGAGTGCTTTCAGGGGGCTGATCATGAGAAAAAACATCATTTTTGTCAGAGCCCACAGTGACATAGATGCCATAATACTCAGCCCTTCCATGTGCACCTTGCTCACTGACAGTTTTTTCATTCTATTTTCTTTGTGGCATCCCTGTGGTATCTGCCAGCTAGATACAGAAGGGCAAATACTGTCCACAGCAATACTGCAGTGCCCTGGGAATAGTTTCACCACAGTTAGTGGAGTCACACTAGCTGAGAGCTGGTCAAAGGGAGATATGAATGAAGCCCAACCTCTCTTCTCAGTGACTCCACAAGAGAATTGCACCAGTTCAACTTAAATCCATGTCAAGAATGATGTAGTTAATCAAAAACTGGTTTATTTTCAAAGTACCTTAAATTAGTAAGCCATTTAAAGAAGTTTTGGTATGTGGACTCATCTTAGATAGACACCCCAGTCTTTGAATATTGCTTCTTCAAACTGTCTGAACATCCTTTATTTTGAAAACAGAGTTGAATTCATCAGAACAGGATGATTGCTGCTTCTGCTTGCTTCCTCTTGAACCAGAAATGCTGCAAGAAAGGCCTTTTGCATGAGATTTTGACACTCATCTCAACTAAAATTGGGAAGTTCAGGCCATGTGCAAGTGAAAAAAGAATTAAGAAAAAACATCTCTCAACATTTTTCCGATGCCTAAGGAACCTCTGGGTCAGGAAGAGTTTGAGATCTCTTTGGGATGCTATTTTAACTGCACTGTAAGTCACTTTCTCACCAGCCTCTTAGAAATAAATTCTTGGCTAGAATTATTTTAGATTAAATTATCCCCTATGGTACTACTTCTCCCCCCTTGCCCTTCTTCCATTTCTCTATCACTCTGCAGTTCCCATTAAGAACAAGTCAATGACTCATAATGATGCATTTCCACAGCTCATCCACTACAGGGTTCCTTGATGCTTGATCTCTGCCACTAAGACTCATCCAATCCTGTGGCCTGTTTTAAGGCCAAAGGAAACTCTACGAACCAGCTATTCTCTCTTTTCCCCCAGGAACAAAACTGTAGCAATGCTTCTGCTGTCTAAAGACGTGTAGATCAGCATTAAAGTGCTGACCTGTTCAACACTTCTAGGACCCTTTGAACTGGGGCTCTTTGAAGCAGAAGCTGTAACAAACTAGTGTATAATAAGCTGGAACCCCATGCAGAGAAAGGCACAGGCATCAGGGACAGATGGAAGCTTTTGAAAGGCACAAAAAGCTATTAAAAACTGAGAGGGACTAAGGAGAGAGAAAGAGAGACAGAAATGAATCTCCTTTTCCAGGGAGGGAAAAAAATGGAAGCCTGAACCTAAAAACATCTAAACTGGCTGGATAGTTGCACTGGCAGGGGAAGTCATTTGCAGTGCCTAGCTGAGGATTTAAACACTTACAAAGTTTCAGAGTGGCTGTATCAGGGTTTTGGCTCAGTCCCATCTTTACTCAAATTGTGTGTAATGAAGTCCCACCCCAGGGGTGGCTGTGACACCCCTGGAGTGCCCTGTCAGTCCTTGTTGCCTCCACTTTCTTTGGGCAATCTCTCCTTCAACTCACCTGCCAAGACTTGAAGTAATTATGCTTTTAGGAAAAAGGGAGGCTGCTCAGCGCTCCTCAGGTGAGATCTCATACTCATGAACATATGTGTCACTGCTCCTCACCTTAAGAGCTAATTACACGGCTTCCTCATCTCCCATTTTAGCCATACTCAAGCCTCGCAGATGGTGCCAATAACTCACTGATTATTGCGTGCTAAGCCCTATTGTCCAATTTGGTCAATCTCTCATCCATGGGCCTTCAGTGCCAGTGTCACCTTCTGTCAGTGTGGGCTTGTACACCTGAAAGAGTCCCTGCCACTCCTAGGACTTCCAGTCCCAGTGCCTTTAACCAGCCTGGCCCCTCTTGGGCTTGGGTCTCTGTACCTCGCACAATCGCAACCACCCTTGGGCTTAGGCTTGCATCCTCTGCCCTTTGTGGGCTCAGACCTCTTACCTCCAGCAGACTCTGGCCCTCCTGGGCTAAAGGGTCCTTGGCCCTGCTTATTCTCACCCATCTTGGGCTACAGGCCCCTGACCCTGCTTGTTCTGGCCCCCTCCCCGCTGCCCCCCATAGGCTATGGGTCCCTGACCTTGTTTGTTTTTGCGCCCCCCCCATTGGCTACGGGTCCCCAACGCTGGCTCTCACCCCTTGTAGGTTATGGCTCTGTGACTCTGTTTGCTTTTATCATTCTTTGGCTGGGGTTCTGCTCCTCACCCTTGGCCCCTATCTCTCAGGCCCTAGCCCCATTCCCAGGCCAGATGAGATCTCCACTGCCATTAGTTTCAATCCCTAAACCACCCATTATGTTTATTCCATCTCAGGTGTTAGTCAGGAGCTTTGCTATAGCCCTTCTGTTCCATCTGGTGGGTGATTTCCTTCTGTGGGGGACAGAGGGCCCAATCTGTTGCCCCAACCCTGTAGCCCATGAGGTTTGCTGCCTCCCTGGGGCTCATGTCCGTGATGTGACTGAGAGGATCCCCAAACTCATCCGGCCCTCAGATCACCATCCCTTGCTACTCATCCACATGGGCATGAATGACACAGCTTGGAGCAATCCTGGCCGGGTCACGCATGACTGCAGGGCTCTAGGGGCTGGGCTCAGGGGTCAGGTAATTTTTTCCTTGATCCTCCCTGTCACAGGTCACTGGCCCAGAGGGATACGTGCATTGGTGAGGTGAACAGAAGACTCCAGCAATGGTGCCATTGTGAGGGGTTTGGCTTCTTTGACCACACACCGCACTTCAGTGAAAGAGGTTGTGGACTGTTGGTAAGGGATGGCCTCCA
>NW_005842816.1:609073-619768 GCF_000455745.1 Alligator sinensis | reverse complement strand
TCTTGGCCAGAATGGCTGACCTACTCAATGGGGCTTTAACCAAGATCACTGAGGGACAGGCAGTCAATCAACAGTTCTAGCCCAGGTCATGCCAATCACAGTAATAACAGCTTAGGTAGCCCAAGGGAAACCACTCTGATGAGAGCCCAAGGAAAGGTTACTTCCCATCACATAAGGAAGCATAGGGCTTCCCATGACAGACTCAACTGCCTGTACACAAATGCCAGGAGCTTGGGTAACAAGCTAGAGGAGCTGGCCCTTCTCCTGACCGATAATGATTATGATTTTGTAGGGATAACAGAGAGCTGGTGGGACTCCTCCTATGACTGGTCAGTAGATATAGAAGGCTATACCCTCTACAGGAGAGATCATGTTGGGAAGAGGGGTTAGGGTGTAGCTCTCTATGTTGAGGAGCAGTACATTTCCCTTCAAACTGAATTCATTAACCATGGAGGGTGTCTTGAGATCCTCTGGGTTAAATTACAGGGGGAACATGGGGAAGGGGATATACTCATAGGAGTCTATTACAGACCTCCTAACCAAAAAGAAGAACTGGATCTCGAATTCAATAGGGAACTGGCTGAGGCTACACGTTCCCAATGTATGATCATCATGGGAGACTTCAATCTCCCTGACATCTTGTGGGATGAGCACGTGGCCAGGTCTGACTGGTCGCATAACTCCCTTGCCTGCAGTGATGACCTGTACCTAACACAAGAGATCTATGGGCCAACTAGGGGAGAGGCACTGCTGGATAATGAAAAGTCATTCTTCAGATATGTGGGAAGTTGGAGGAAGAACAAAAGCAACATTGGCCCCCTGTAAGATCAAATTGGGCAGTTGATGTCTGATGCCCAAGAAGAGGCCAGTCTCCTAAATGATTACTTTGCATCAGTTTTCCACCTGCCCGTGGGGTTCACGCTGTCAGACAGGATGCAAAGCATCCAGGGCTTGGAAGATGGGCCCACAATTGACATAGATCAGGTGACAGAACACCTCAAGAGACTTGACATCCATAAGTCTGCAGACCCAGACAGATTACACCCGAGAGTCTTAAAAGAGCTGGCGGATGTCATAGCATGCCCTATGGCCAAGGTATTTGAAAGTTTGTGGTGCTTGGGTGATGTACTGGAAGGCTGGAAAAGAGCCAACGTGGTCCCAATCATCAAGAAAGGAAAGAAAGAAGATCCAGGAGATTACTGACCTATCAGTCTGATGTCCACCCCTGGAAAGATCTTGGAGAAAATTATCAAGGGATCCAACTGCAACAGGCTAATGGAAGGCAACTTACTGAATGCCAGCCAACATGGTTTTATTACTGGAAGGTCTTGCTTGACCAACCTCATCTCCTTCTATGACCAGGTGTTGCATTACCTGGACAAGGGACATGAGGTTGATGTAATTTATCTGGACTTCAAAAAGGCCTTTGACTTGGTCTCCCATGATGTCCTCACGACCAAGCTGGGGAACTGTGGCCTTGACCATCTCATGGTCTGATGGCTGGGGAACTGGCTCCAGGATCGAACCCAAAGGTACTAGTTGATGGGAACAAATCAACGTGGTGCAAGGTTATCAGTGGAGTCTCCCAAGGCTCAGTGCTCGGGCTGGTACTCTTCAATATTTTCATTAATGACCTGGATTCAGGCATCAGATGCAGACTGGCAAAGTTCACAGATGACACTAAACTATGGGGGAAGGTGGTCACACTGGAGGAGAGGCTTGGGATACAGGCCGACCTGGACACACTTGCCAAGTAGGCAGACCAAAACCTGATGGCATTCAATGTAGAGAAATGCAGAGTACTCCACCTTGGGAGAAAAAAACAGCATCATACTTATAGGCTCGGTGGTGCTCGCTAGCACCATGACTGAAAGGGACTTGGGAGTCTTGATTGACCACAAGATGGACATGAGCCCTCAATGTGATGCTGTCGCCAGCAGAACAAACCAAACTCTGGCATGCATCTACCGATGCATCTTAAGCAAAACCAGGGAAGTCATCCTCCTGCTTTACTTGGCCTTAGTGAGGCCGCAGCTGGAGTACTGAGTCTAGTTTTGGGCTCCCCACTCCAGGAGGGATGTGGATAAGCTCAAGAATGTCCAGAGGAGAGCCACCCATATGATCAACAGCCAAGAGAGCAAGCCTTACAAGGAGAGGCAGAGGGACATGGGACTCTTCAGCTGGCAAAGAGAAGGCTCAGGGGGGGACTTGGTGGCTGCCTGTAAGTACATAAGGGGGTGCATCAGGATCTGGGAGAACGGTTCACCAGGGCTTCCCAAGGGATAACTAGGTCTAATGACCACAAGCTTCTAGAAGGCCGATTTAGACTTGATATAAGGAAAAACTTCTTTACAGTCCGAGTGTCCAAGGTCTGGAACAGATTCTCATTCAAAAGGCATTTGGATGTTTATCCTGCTGGGATCATCTGATCCCTGTAGACTTCCTGCCTCTGGCAGGGGGGCTGGACTCAATGATCTCACAAGGTCCCTTCCAGCCCCTAATGTCGATGAAATCTATGAAAACATGGTTTAATCAGAAAATAGCAAGTCCTTGAAATCAAAATGTTTCATGAAAACATATTGGTTTCAGTTGCCACTGATATGGTATAGGCAGAGTTCTGAAAGTTACCTACCTACATCCTGCTAGCTCATATGGTGGGCTGCTGGAAAGTCACAAGTGTAGAAACCCTGAAAGAGGCAAGGGTATTGAGGCTTCCAGGCTCTCTGGTGCCGACTTCACAGTACCAGCTCCAGTGAGGGCTCAATTCCCAGCTCTGCAGAAGTCTTGGAAGCTCTGAGACCCTGCTCAGGCTGACAGGGAGCCAAGACACCCCCCCCAGTTGCTGACTGGTCACTGTGGGGCACATGCCCCCCCCCCCCCGACTAAAGTAGCACCAATCGCCCATGGCACACAGCACCCTTTAGAGTCACATACTCCAGTTCTAAATGAGCTAAGATGGGTTTTGGGCAGGACCAATTGGCTTGTTCAGAGCTAGGCCAAGTATCTCTGCACTGAGCCACATAGAAATGCTCACCAGAGTCCGATCTGCTGTCTTCAGGGCCTAAAATTAGGTTCACCTGCTCTCTTCTCTAAATCATACTAAGCCAGGCCAGCTCAGAGCCAGGTTTTGCTCCTGTTGGTGCATCAGCATTAGTCAGCTGCATCTGTGTAAGTACACTAGTGGAAGTGATTTTGGCTTAGCCCTTAGACCAGATTCTCTGCTGTGCTTAGCTGCTGTGTAAAGTGGGTCTGGGAGACTGCTAACAAGACAGTTTCACCTCTCTGGTTCTCCATTGTCCCAGTCAGTTCCTGGGTAGAACAGCCTGGCCAAGGTCTATAATTTACACCATTTGGTGGTTCAGCTAAGGTAAACCCCAATTTTACCTTATTACACAAAATTACATTATTATCTTATTACATCGTATTACACAAAAACCCAACCGCATGCATTGTTGGGCATCCCACTGGTCTGGATAATCCCAGTAGGGACTGGTGGACAATCTTTGGCCTCAGGCAATGTCCAGGGATTGGAGCCAGCAGGCTGAGTTTGCAGGGCTGACAGATAGGCCAAGAACTCCAAGCTTGGCACCCTTGTTCTGGAATCAACAGACAAGTGACAGAAGACCCCACAAGGCCATTTGTATGAAGCCTTTTCTCTCAGCAGAACTGCATTTGTGAGACCAGATCATCCACAAAAATTCAGGGGCAGGACTCAGCAGTCAGAATTAGATTTTCCAGAGAGCTCAGCTCTCATGTGGGCATGGGAAGAAGGGCCAGATTTTCAAGTGCTCAGAAGCTGGATTCGGGGCTAGATTTTCCAAAGACCCAATATACACTCTGTGTGCTCAGCATTTTTACAGATCAGGGTGTTTACTGTGGTGCCTAAATGGGATCTGAGCTCTTTTGCAAGTCTGGCTTTGACTGTGCATGCTGAGCAATTCTGCAAATTCTGGTTATAATCGTTTTGAACTCTTGCACTTCCCAGTTGCAAATGGAGTCATGAGCAGAAATATCCAACCCCAATGAGGAAGGCTAGTCTTCAGGGTATGTCAAGAAGCAAAAAGCAGGAGAAATCAGGAGAAAACCAACCCATTTTAGGGTTTTGGGATTTAATGCCTAGGGGTGCCTAGGATCAGCACTTGATGTTAGGCACTGAATAGACATGTAACACAGGAGACAGGCCCTGCCTTGGCTAGTTGCATTTGAAATATAAGATAACAAACAGCACAACAAACAAAGTGAGCACAAGGAAATTATAGGACAAATGTTCTTGTGAGCATCTGTTCACAGTTTGCAGAACAGCAACATCGCAGCTAGGGATAAACCTGGATGCTTACCTTAGCTGAACCACTAAACCTTTTGAGAATTGCCCATAACAATTAATTATTCCTTTGATTGGCCAAGATGACTCACAGCTACTGATGCCATCCCAAAGCTCAGGATCTAAGCAAATTTACTGAAATTAGTGGCGGCTGAATTCCAAAAGGCTTGGCATTCATGTTTGACTCAGATAACCCATACCCCTCTGGAAATTTGGAAGCACAGACACAGAGCATCATCTAACAGTGATTAAAGCTCTGGAACAGCAGTCATGAGAACGGAGTTCTATTCCGGTCTCTGCTATGGGATGTCTTAGTGTGACTCACTTCCCCTCTCCATGCCTCAGTTTCCTCATTTTTAATTTGGGGTTAATGATGTTGACATATCTTGATGGAGTGCCATGAAGCTTGATTCATTAATGTTTATGTAGCTATCAAAGAGCTCAGAACCTGGAAAAAATTCCATTGACTTCAGTAGCCTTTGCATCATGCCCTTGTTCTTTAGGTATATTGCGTTATGGAAGCACGGAGCATTAATTCATAGTTTTAATATTAATTGTTGTTAAGATGGTTTCCATTGGCTTCTACGCCTTCCTCATTAGTGATACTTCTCCGAATGTCTCAACTGTTTCATCTGCGAATCTTAGTGTGTTTTGTAAGCACTTATGAATTCATCCAATACCCCTGAAAGATCAGCCATTTTTTCTGTTAGAGGTGATGAAACCAAGGCTCTGAGAGGGGATGATTACAGTTAGATGGAGTTGGGTGGAGAGTCTCAGTATCCAGGTCCTCAATTTTATACTTTAAGACAGTGGTTCTTTGCTTTTTTAGACTCAAGGTACCCCACAATAGTCTCAAGACACCCCTGAGAAAATTGTAGCTCTTAGCTTTTACTTGTTTCTTGACTAGGGAAAAAGAATAGAGTAATTCTTCTGCTGCAAAGAACTCAGAAAGTCCAAAAGAGTCAGAATGGTTTTGATGCTATGGATTCCTCATTGTAATTTCTGGGTTTTATCTTGTCAATCTTTTGTAGGTGTTTGCACACCTGACTGTGCTAATATTGCACAGCAACCTATGACACCCTTAAAAGGATATTGGGGCACCCTGGTTCAGAATCACTGCTTAGGCACTTGACCATCATCTCTTACCTTCCATAATTTCAACTCATAAAAGCTAAAGAAGATGGAAGCTCCTGAGAGAGAATGTGTTGCATACATAGTTAATAGTGGCTTTCTGGCCAAGACCAGGTGAACTATCTGTTTAGTATCTGATATCTCTTTCAGGCAACTCTATCCCATGCTTCAGAGGGAATGGACTTCTGAAGGCCAGTGGTAACTCCATTACTGTCCAGCACCGTTTGTGCTCAGAGTTGGTGGATTGTTTCCAGCTCCCACTTCTCTTTCTTTAGCATTGCTGCTTCCTCTTGTGCCACCAAATTGGGCAGCTCCCTCATTTACGTTGCCTTATTGAAGGCATGTTTATTGCACGAGGAATGAGCACAGGTGCACTCAGAGTTTGGGAATGAAAGCAGGTCCCTGGTGATTTTTCAGCAAGGTGCTGCCCCTGTAGGAAGGAGGCAGAAATGCCCCTCAGGGCCTGACATCATTTTCCCTGGGAAATGCATGTCCCCTGTGTAGCTGCAGTGGCTGCTCTACGTACTCCTTTCCAAAGAATCATTCAGGGGAGGAGCCATGACTGTGCTGGTGGCTGCAGTAGGAGCAGCTGCACCATCTGTCAGTCTGATTGTCTGCTATTGATGGAGACACTGATAGACTAACATGGCAGGCAGGAGAAACCTGCCGAGTCATCGCCTTCTGCAGCAGCTGAAGCCACAACCGCCTGCAAAACCCAGAGCAGCAAAGTGGAGGGCTGGACTTCCTGGAGCAGTCCCCCTGCCCTGCCTAAACTATGGAGAGAAAGAGAAATTGAAAAGAGAGAAAAAAGCACAAAGAAAGAAGGGCTAGTGATGTTTCTAGCTGGGTACAGGAGAAACAAGAGACTCCTACATTTTGCTCACCAGTGCCTTTCTGTGGCAGACCAAGGTCCTGATGGAGCTGTGCAGTGTTTCTCATGGTGGTAGCTATAATGGGGAGTCAGGGTTGTGTCGCTGTGGATAGGAGGAAATAACAGAGGCCCTTTGCTTTTCCTTAGACCATGTAAGGCCCCTCCAGGAAAAGGGAGAGTCAACAATAGAAGAGTGACAAAAAAGTGGAACAGAGCCTGTTCTCTGATTAAAGCTTGTTGGTGCGTGCATCTACATGAGATGCTTTACTCAAGATTAGAATTAATTACTGCACAGTAAACATCACCGTCAATACCTGCAAACACTTACTGCACAATAATTTGCTCTAATCGCGAGTAAATTTGCTACCTATAAATGCAAATAGCAGATTTACTCTCGATTACTTACTGAGCAGTAGCTTCCCTGACTGGGACCAAATGTGCTCCTGGCCAGCCAGGCAGCAGGTGGTGGGAGATTGCTCCCTGCACCCAGGAGCTGCCTGCTGCCGGGTGGGCTCTGCTGCTGCAGCCTAGATGGGGACAATATCCCTCTGCCCTGGCAGCAGGGAGCTCCCAGCCCCCTCTCTGTGATTGCAGAGTTGGGAGATCCTTATCACCAGGCCTGAGCTCTGTGACTGGGGGAGGCTGGGGCCGGGAGATCCTTATCTCCTAGCCTGAGCTCCACAGTTGTGGGGCTAGGGTTGGGAGATCCTAATCTCCCAGCCCAAACTCTGGTCATGGAGTGAGGGCTGGGAACTCTCTGCTGCTGGGGCAGGGGTCATTGTCCCCACTTGGGCTCTGGTGGTGGAGCCTGCCCTGGCAACAGACTGCTCCTGGTGGTAGGGAGCAATGTCCCAGCCCTTGCCAGAAGACAGCTGTCTCCTAGCCCTGTGCTCCCTGCCAGCCCCTGAGCTAGCACCCAGGAGGAGCCTAGAGCTCCCCCTGGCTGCTGCAGAGGGCCGGTGGGGGTGGCCGGAACAACAAATCTTCTCCTAAGACCCTGCACATGTAGATGTACTCTAGATGTAATTTACTCTAGAGTAAACTGACCTGGGAGTATTTGCACATGTAAGTGTGCCCGGTGTTTCCTTAATGCCATTCTGTTCTCAGGGTTAGTACTAAAAGACTCCACTGTGTTTCCTGGGCACATGGGGGAAAAGATAGAGAAGACATGTATCAACTCACAAAGTGGCAAACATTTGTTAAGCAAACTAACAGGCTTTTTACGTGCCATGTCCAGGTTTTAGGTTCACATTTCTCTTTGCTCTGCTATTATCACTGATGTGCTCAAACCCTTAGTGCTGTACAGGGTGATCAGTGCTTCCCTTGTGCCTGGAGTTAGAGGTAGTTGGAGTTGGAGGAGTTTGAGGGACTGCAGGACCTGGGGTCTAGAACTCTTTACAGAGGGGGAGTGATTTGAAATGCTTCTAGTTTGGGATGTAGCTTTTTGCTGTTTGGAAGTCTTCACCATTAGTGGTTTGGTATATCAGTCAGGTAATATTAGGGGAAGAAGCAGAAGGGTTTATTCAAAAAAATATTTAGACCACCTATACATGTGGTTCCCCTCCTTTGATTCATGTTTTCTTTGAAAAGAAAGAATCTATAAAAGTTTCATTGACTTTAACTATGTGAGAGAAGAGGGATAGCTTGGTAGGTCAGACACATCCTGGCACTTAAGACAAGCGTGTAATACCTTGATTTATCATAGAATTCTTAAATGTCCTTGGGCAAGTCACTTAGCTTCTCCATGTGGCAGCTCACTGTTTGCAAACTGTGGATTATAGCACTTCCCTGCTGCACAGGAAAGTTGCGAAGATAAACCTATTAAAGGCTGTGAGCCGCTCAAATGCTATGGGAGTCACATATTTATACCTAAGATTGATAGAAACTGATGATCAAGCAGACTGTTAATAGCAGCTGGCTCATTCTCCATGGTTAATGCAGGTTTCTAATGGGCCATTATTGATTAGACCAAGTGCACAAGTCCATCAATTAACAGAGTTCTAATGAACTGTGTCTCTGCAAGCCTTTCCAGGATGGATTCATAACTGTTCAACCATGTATCATGGACCCTGTGCTGCTAGTAACAAATGAAGAACCCCTTGTAAGTCAAGTGAAAATACCCTGTGCTGATGGGAGCAGAATGGCCTGAATACTACTGCCACTCTCATTGTGAAGTTCTGAGTACAGCACAGTGACAAAGAAGGAGTCCTAGGTGGCCTAGATTTATTACAACATGTTCATAATACCTTTTCAAAGCATTGTTTCAATACAGCCTCTGTCCAGACACTGGAATGATTGGTGCTCAGAGCCCTTCTGGCTAGCTGAGCTGCAATATGATCAGGGAACACTGCTTAATTGTATTTCTTTTACAAAGTGATGAAATGTAAAACTTCGCTCCTGGAGTGCTGGCTGGCGCGGGAGCCTCAACAAATATATGCTTCCCGTGCTGCAGCTGGACTCTAATGACATGGAAGGTGCTAATGCAATGCAACTGGAACCTTTAATTATCCCAATGACTAATAGGAGACCTCTCAAAAGGGCCTAGGAGAAAGAGCCTCATTCTTTATTGAGAGTTCCTTGAACTGCCCAAAAAGTTCTGAAAGGGGAACAGACACATGGCAAGCCTGAGAGATGTGACTCTGAAAGCAACAGAAGCTTGGAGATAGTTGCTCTTTCTTTTGACAGTTAGCTTGCCATATGTGATAAACAGGGAGGGAGGGTCCAAGAAAAAGAGAGAGAGAGAGAGAGAGAGTAAAACGCTGAACCTACCATTGGCCCATACCTCTCTGGATCTAAACTTGCTCTGTCTCTCAAAGGAACAAGACAAACCAGCTGATGAAAAGGCAAGATTTGGTTCAGCTCTGCATGTGTTTGTGTGTGAGAGAGAGAGAGAGAGAGCTGTCAACCAACCACTAAATTAAGGGAAACTGTCAGAACTTAATATACCTGGAAGATTATCCCCATCCGATACAACAATCCAGACACCAATTCCTTTTAAACCTCTCCCTACAGTCTTCAAGTTGGAAACAGTCAGTCATGCTTGCTTTCTCATTGTGCTATAACGTAAGCAGTGCTCCTGCATTTGTTTATAATACTATGCCTACTTACTGGCTGCTTGTCAGAATGGGCCTGATTCCACCCTTGACTATATGACTTCACCTTCTCCAAGAACAGAGACAAAGAAAAGGGAGGAGAAAATTGTTGAAATGACTTACGTAAAGTCACAAAGCAGGCCAGAGCCAGAAATAGAACTCAGGTCTCTTGACTTCCAGGCTACTATTTCCTCCATGGGATCACAATGCCTCTTCATCTAAGACCAATGCAAAACTGGTGCTTGACAGTAACACACCAAGAGACCAGACAACAACATCGAGCATGGCTTTAAAGACCTTTATGTAGTAGAGCCCCAACCTCTCAGTAGCAGGGCCCTAACCCTGGGTATCAATTGAGAGGGGGCACAAGAATGGCAGCCACTACCACTGCTGGCCCAATGGCTAACACTGCCCCGTCTGCTGCCACCACCAAGCATGCAAAACTTCCTAGTTATACCTCTGGATAATCTGATGTGATCTTCTGTGTAACCCAGACCATGAGATTCCTCTCAGTGATTCATACCACAAGTCATGAAGGATTTAGAGAACAGATGACTTGCTGGAGGAAAAGCAGGAAGGTCTATGAAAGAAGCAGAGGACTTCTGGTGACACAGGGAGTAGGCCTGTGCGAAGCGGCTAGTATTCACTTCAGATTCGGATTCGGCTGATTCAGGAGACAGTAATTCAATTCGGTAATTCGAATCACTGCCCCAAATCTATTCGGCCGAATTTGATTCGGAGATTCAGCCACTGCTGAATTGGCTGAATCTCTGAATCAGACAGGCCCTACCCCCTGCCCACTCTTCCATCCCCATCAATGGCTGCCCCGCCTGGCCCCAGCTCCTAGCTATATATAAAAAAAAAGCCCCAAACTCACCGGCTCCAGCCAGGCTGGGGGTGATCCCCACTGCCCACCACTGCCCTGCTTTGTGTGCGGGGGTCTGTCATGAGCCCCCATCCCCCGCCCACAATCCCAGCCCTCCCCATGGATGCCCCACCCGGCCCCAGCTCCCAGCTTTTTAAAAACAAACTGTTGCCACTCATTGGCTGCTGCCAGGTGGAGGGCAATCTGTCGCAGAGCACCTCAGTGCTCTGCTCCTAGAGAGGAGAAACTGCCAGGGAGAGAGACAGAGCCCTGGCAGGTCATAACGAGCCCAGCTGAGTGTTGCCAGGGTAACAAGCCCAGCTGCGGGTGGCCGGGGCAACTAAGGAGAGCCAGCTGCCTGTAGGAGGCAGGGCCTGGCCCTTATAAAGCCCAGGGCTGAGGCCAGGCTGGCAGT
>NW_005842816.1:573863-608919 GCF_000455745.1 Alligator sinensis | reverse complement strand
TGAGCCCGAGAGGGGCAATATTGAGGAGCCCGAGCAGGGCGATATTTAAGAAGCCCAGAACGGGCGTGGGGAACCCGGTAATAGGCCTGCACCGTAGGGAAACCCAGGACGGGGGCGGCGTGCCGCGGTGGACCCCGACAGAAGGGGTTAGTGGCACAGCGCCCCAGGAGAAGGGCAAGGTGCTGCGGTTGTCCCCCGAAAAGGGGATAGCAGCGCGGTGAGCCCGTGCCAGAGAGGGCAGTAGTGCGGTGGGCCCAAAGGACCAGTGAGGCCCGAGAGGGGCGACACGTTAGAGAAGGCCCGAGAGAGAGAGAGTGGGCATATGTTTATGGTGACAGTCCAACGTCCAGTACATCAGCAAGGCTTGGGGCGTGGTATTAGGGGTTGGTAGGAGCCACGCGTAGCCCATAAGGCTAGGGTGCCTGAGGAGCACCCATTATACCGGGAGACCCCTGGGGGGGTCCGAGAACATACGGGGACAGAGGTCCCGGCTATCCGTGCCCAGGGAGTCGTAAGGCAGCCTCCCAACCTTATTCAACAGCAAAGACGTGGCGGGCGAGAATCGAGGGTGCCCTTGGGCCGAATTGGCACGGAGAGAGGGCCTTAAGGAGATCACGGCCCTCCTAAAGGACCCCGCCGTGACACAATCCATGCTGCTCCCCACTGCCCTGTGCTGCATGGGGGGCTCTGCCATGAGCCCCCAAGAGCCTGGAGGCTGCTTCAGCAACTGGTGAGTGCAGGGCTTTTTTTTTAAAGAATCAGGAGTTGGGGCCAAGGGGGGGGCTGGGAGAGTGGGTGCCATGAGCCCCCCACACAGCGCGGGGTAGTTGGGGGCAGCAGGGATCACCCCCCACCTAGCAGCAGTCGGTTAGTGGGGGTTTTATTTTTTATTTTTTTAAAGAGCTGGGAGCTGGGGCCGGGTGGGGCAGCCATGGGTGGGGGGGCCTGGGAGAGCGGGCAGGGGTTGGAGGTGCTCAGGGGGCCTGGGGGAGCAGGCAGGGGATGGGGCCTGGTGGGGGTCCTCCCATGGTCCCCTTCCCCCTCCTCCAGCCCCCCTTGCTCCCTACTTACCAGCATGGAGTCCGGGTCCAGCTCCCTGCGACAGTGAGTGAGGACTGCCCAAATCTCCAAAGCTCTCAGAATCTTTTCTGAATCACTTCAGAGAGCTTTGAATCAATTCGGACCTTTTTATTAGTCTCATGGTTCGATTTGGATTTGGAGATTCGGCCACTGAATTGGGCCAAATCTCCTCCAAACTGGATCAGCGCCTGGAGCTTCTCACAGCCTTAACATGGAGGTCAGTGAACTGCAGGAAACACTGAGGGTGTCTTTACACATGCTTCAGGGTGGGGAGGCACTTTAATTAGAGCGACTGTCTGGAGCTTCTCTAATTAAAGAGCCTGGAGTGTCTCATGTATTCAGCGTCCTGTGCTTCAACATGGTGACAGAGGCACATTAAAGCTCATTCAACGAGCTTTAGTTAGAGCACCCCCACTGTCTGCTGAATACACATGACACGGAGGTTGCTGGAGTGTGCTAATTAGCATGCTTTAGCAGACTGATTAATTGAATCTGCTTTGACATGTGCTAATTTGCATGTGTCAGAGCAGGTGTTGGGCCCGTGAAGCCCTGAGTGCTTCAGAAGTTTCAAAAGCAAAGTTGCTTGCCCCAGTGCCCATGTTGTAATGAGGGAAGTGCTGATTTGTCCACCCTGAAATGTTTTGTTGGAGGTATCTTTGTCTTGATAAACTTTGACCAAATCTAGGGTTGGGTTTTCAGTGGATTGGATTCATGGCAGATTGCTCCTGTGCTGAGGCCTCAGGATTCCCAGGTTCCTGTCTCTGGGGCAGACCTACCAGATCTGAGGAGCCCAAGGATCTAGGGCAGCCAGCCAGACCAGGGCTCTAAGACTTTCTACTGTTGACTTAGGAGCCTGGAAGCCTGGACAGCATGTGTCTGTGAAGTGTCAGTGTTTCCAAAACTAAAGATTTCTCAGAATTTTCAAATCTTTGGAAATGTTAAAATTTGAGAAGTTGGTCTAGCCTGAACTGAAGGCGAATGAAAAGACCGCCCCCCCCCCCTCCTCCCACAAACTAGAAGTCTTGCTTTAACAGCTAGCTGTAGTCATAAGTTGCCAAAAAGTTGAAGACCTTCCTTTTTTAGCTGGGTGCCAATGGGTTTTTGAAGCAAAAGACTTCAAGTTTAATTGTTAGTGGCCACCAGGACATTGTTGGTGGCTTTTACCTTTGAACTCTTCAAAGATCTATTGGATCTACTAGAAGATTTACTATTTTTTATTCTTGCTTTCCTGGTTAAATATGCAAGGTAGTGTATAATTTTATGTACCATAAAAACTCTGGACAGACACCTAGCTTGAGTTAATGTTGAGGAAATGACTAGGGTATATAAAAATGATTACAAATATTGCTGGTGACTCACTTCTTGTGAGCAGGATGAAAGAAATGTGTCTTTAGGTAAGATGATGAAGAAGGGATAGCAGCTGGCAGCTGATAAACCGAGAAGGGAGAGGTGTTCCATACACACATTTGGCTCAGCCAGTTGCTGGAAACAGTCCAATAGATCATTGGTAGAGTGGAGGGGTAACACAATAAGAGGTGAAGGACCTGATACAAGTCTCAGTTGCGCTGATCTCAGATTTACACCAGTGTAAGTGAGATCAGGGTTTCATGCTATACTGAAGATGCACGTGTTAACCATGACATAGTGCGGGGTTTTGTTTTTTCTTGGTACTTCTTATGTAGATAAAAAAAAGAATGGCGTTGTTTGGAGAGCATATATTCTTTGTTCAAAATTTTTAGTGTCCAGGAGACTTTCTAGTTCTTTTTTTAATATCTGGGGCTGAAGTTAGCACATGAGATCAATTGCAGCTGATCAGATATCACAGAAGGAATGAGCACCATGTGGAAATCCATTCCCTGAATAGCTTGAGCCAGTTTTGTGGTGGCTGTTCCCTTCTGAGTTGCTTTATCCCCTGCAATTTTTACAGGAATCACCTTGTGTGCTTCCCAGAGCTTCCCCAACAACCACAGCCCATCAAGAGGGGGTGCAAGGAGATTCCTTCGTGTGTGATACTTGGGGTGGTGGATGTTATACGAATAGTATTAAAAGATGTGCAAGGAGACAGCAAGAATTGTAAATGCTAGAGTGACTGTGCTGCCATAAGAATAAAACAATCTTGTCGATGGCATACTGAGCAGGAAGGTAATTAGACAAGGGGAGGAGGATATAGGAATGGGAAGTCTTGAGGCATCTTGATTGACAATTTAACCCAGATTGCTTTTTTTTAAAGCACAGCAGGATTTTATTTAGATCATTCTTTTCTTGCTGTTCTATTAGCCAGCAATAAAACAAGTCGGATAGGTACCAAAGGGAGGAGACCTTTCCAAAGGGGATGGAAGCCTTCAGAAGTCATCTACCTTCTCTCCTATCTCTTGCCTGGAGCAGAGTTTGTTGCTGCTGTTGTTGAGATTTACTGTATTTCATGGTGTATAGGTTGACACAGTATATAAGTAAACCCTGTTTTTCTGATGAGAAAAGTTAGGGTTTTTATAGACAAGGTATATAAGTCAACCCACATTTTATTTAGGCATAAGAACAAACAGTTGCTGGCATGATTAGCACAATCAGCACCGATCGCCATGGGTTACACACAATCAGCAATCAGCACAGGTCAGGAACGAACAATCGAACAATCGTTGCCATGATTAGCACAATCAGCGCCGATTAGCACTGGCCGCTGCGGCTTGCACTCAAATAACATAAAAAAATCCTTAATTAAATTAAATCCCTCATTAAATTAACAATTTAAAACATTTAAAAAATACTACTCAGACACTACTTTTAAAACATTTAAAAAATACTACTCAGACACTACTTTTAAAACATTTAAAAAATAATAAAAGTTAACAATTTAAAATCCCTCATTAGCTTTCATCATCAGAAGTGTCGGCCCCAAACAGTTCCTCCCAGTCTAAATGATTAGCAATCTGATCATCATATGGATCCTCGGCATCAGGTGTTTCAGCATCCTCATCCTCTCTTTGATTTTCATCCCGCCACAGGATATCAGCATCCTCGCCACCCATAGAATTACTGATCCCGCATTTTTTTGAACAAATGTGAAACAGTTTCAGGTTTAATGTCCTTCCAAGCTGTAAGAATCCACTGTCACACAGTTGCTCAGGAGGCTGCTCACATGTTTCCAGCTTTTGTATATGAATATTGGCCGCTCATCATCCAACTCTGCCACTCAACGCAAATGCAGTCATTGAATGGTTTGTTTAAGCACACATCCAATGGCTGTACGATGGCTGTTAGCTCTCTGGGGATGACTGCTAAGTCTGTTTTACTTTGCCACAGGCTTTTTTTTTCACAGTGCCACAGAGGAAGGCCTTAAACATGTCCCACACGAGCATTGATTTTGGTTGTAACAGCATGTCAGGGTGTGTATTCCACACTCGCTGTATCCAGATGTGAACACCTTCCTCGTCCATCCAGCCTTTTGGGTGACTGCGAACAACAATGCCAGCGAGGAATTGGGGAATGTTTTCCTTTTGAAGATGAGCATTGGTTTTAGTTTCATCTCATCAGCCATGCAGGCAAGAATTACTGTAAAATTGGTTTTCTCATGGCCCATAGTCTTCCACAGTACACTTTTAGTGACAGTGACATCCATGGGTCAGTTTGCTGGCATGCTTCTGAAGCTCATGGGTGTTTCGTCCATATTCTTGATTTGGCTGAGATCATAATCATTTTTCTTTCAGAGGTTCAAGACATAGCTCTGGAACTGGATTATTTTATCTCCAAGGTCGGCTGGTAATCTCTGCAATATCTTTGTTCCCTGGTGCAGAGAGAGAGAATTCCTTTTCATAAACTGGGAACACCAGGTTGGGTTGCCGGTAAAGTCTTTCAATCCTTTCTCCATCGCCCACATCTTGCCTTGTAGTCGGATGATGTTTCTTGTTACAATTCTGTCAGACTGTCACTAAGCGTTGACCCAGTTGGCGAGGTCTTTTTCTAATTCTGGCCACTTGCATTGCTTTCTGTGGCCTGCACAGTTCTCACGAGGCATCTGCTTTATGTTGTTGATGTTTTTCTGCTAGTCACGAATCCATTTCTCATTCCCACCAAACTGATGGGCTGCAGAACTGTTGTTAGTATTGAGAGCAAAGTTGACAACTCTGGTCTTGAATCTGGCATTGTATGTTATTTATTTTGGTGGCATCCTAAATACTGTGTGGTACAGGGGAGTTTGGGGTACCAGTAATTAAGTTCATTCAGTCTTCGCTAAAATAGTGCCGATGTAATTCGTGAGACTACACCTCATGTAATTAGTGGGACTGCTACTTCTGCAATCAGTGCAGTTAGTGCAACCACGCCTCATGCGTTTGCTACGCTAGCAGTACGTTGGCAGTGATTTTTTGCTTTGACACAGTGTATAAGTTGAGGCTGAATTTTAAGAGACAAAAATTGGGCTTCAAAACTCGACATACACTGTGAAATACAGTAGTAGTTGTATTAGGGTGGGTGTCACACACTACTGAATGTCTGTCACAGGTCCTGCTTTTGACTTGATCTGCAGAGGATATAACAACCCAACCCCAGATGTCGTATCTCATGCTGTTAGCTCTAATGGTCTCCAGTTTAATCCCCTTACCATAGTTCTTGAGGTCCTCAGTCTAACACATTCTTCCTCCTTACTCCCTTCTTGGTCAAAATGGTGGACATCCCAGTATAACCTTGACCAGGGGGCTGGATGAGATATCTTTTAGAAGTTCCTTCCAGCCCAGCTTTGCTCTACAGTCCCTAATCAGGATCAGGTCCTCTTGCACTAGGAAGTGCACATGATCATAATGAGCAGGTGCTCTCTGCCCCAGAGAGATCTATGCTTCAAGTTGCACTGGCTTAATTTTAAATATTTTAAACTGATTTAAGGCATGGACAGATGGACCCAGACCCCACTGTAATTTACATTGTCTTTGTACACTGCCCAAAATGACACTGGGATGAGGAATGGACAGGCATGAAGCTATTTTGGGGCGACTGCACATAATAGGTGGCTAGGTGACAGGGACACAGATAACAGCCTGTTTGTCTTTAGCAATCGGATATGTCAGATAGATGCAGGCAGATGAAACCTAACCTGGTGTAACTTGCATTGGTGGAGTTTTTCCCCTGATCCTTTCAGAGATATTTTTTTCCTGTAGGGATTTGTATTGTCAGTCTGCTGCTTTTTGCACTGGTGTAGTTTCAGGCATATCAGTTTAAAGATTTTGCCTATCCACACACTTAGTTAAAGTGACACAAATAGAAACAACTTTAAATGATAAGAAACAGCATAAAATCAGGGTCTCTACATCTGCTTACATATACAAGATATATATATACACTAAATATATGATACGTGTGTGTGTATGTGTGTGTGTGTGTGTATATATACACATACACACTAAAAGTGTGAATTTATACTTTTAGTGAAACCACTGGAGGTCTGAATAGAGACAAAGCCCAAAGAAATTGTGAGCAGTGTAGGTGTGTGACCACCACTTAGTCCCCCCCTCTGCTGGAACAGTATTTAGAAAGGAAAGTCAAACAATGGACAGTCTTAATCCAATAGCCCAAATTCATTTTTCTCTCAGGGAAAAACTTTTGGCTTGAATGAAAATTTTGCCTAAGTGAAGACATGGTAATTCCAGAGGAAGGACTCCACAATTTTGTGCCACATGAATGAACATTCAATCAAGAGTATAAAGACATTTCCCACAATTGACAATACCTGGGAGAGTGTTAGGTGAATCATTGTCCATAGTTGTCTATGTGGGGAGCAATTTCTATTCCTTAGCTCCTTTTATTTTTAAGTTAAATCATGAGATGTGGGCTTTGCATATTTTAGCTGTTAAGCAGCAAAAGGTCAGAATCTGGCGATCAGTTCAAAAAGCAGCGGGGGGGCGTTTCTAAGGATTAGAAAGCCCATCCATTAAAATTACGTGCCATCGGTTCAGAAGCAATATATGACATGTCTGCTAAATCTGAAGCAAATCCTGGTACATGATGAGATAAAAGTAAAACAACACCATTTGTTCGTCTCTACTGATACCTATGCTTTGCATAGCTGCCGTATTCACCCAAATCCAAAATGACTCTGAATTTAACCCCCTCCCCCCACAATTAGATTCTATACATGGAAAATGATAAATTGGTTATAATCTTCCATATATAGAATTTAATTACTCGAGGGTCATATTACATTTGCACCCCCCTCCACCGCTCTGTCTCTGTCTGCCCCCCCTGCTTACTGTGTCTTCCCGCCCTGCTGCCTGTGCATTTACCCCCTGTGTTTGTGCCTGACCCCCTGCCACCTGTCCCTCCCCAAGAGTTCCCCCCTGCAATGTGCCCTGCTTCTCTTTGACCCCCTGTGCCTGTGCCTGCCCCCCACCACCTGCCTCCCCCTCCTCGTGCTCCTCCTGCTACTTACTTTCTGTACCTAATGGGTGGCTCTGGCTTTAGCTCTGGGACAGTCAGTGGTGGTGGCCCTGGCTTTAGCCCTGTGTGGCCAGGCAGAAGCAGTGGCAGCAGCTCAAGGCCTGAAGGTAAGGGGGCGGGGGGAGGCAATGGCTGTGGGGGACAGGTTGTAAGGGGGGACAGGCTGCACAGTCTCTCCTGTGCTCTCTGCAAGATGCACACTGTACAGCCTCCCCCATGTGCCCCTACTGCCATTGTGTGGCTTCCTCCACACCCCTGCCTGCTATACTCCCCTTCCCCCATTGCACAAGCCATCCCAGCCCCTGGCAGATGACAGCTCAGCTCTGGCTTTGGCTCCAGCCCTACGGCAGAAGCCAGAGCTGAGAAGACGCTTGCCTCAAGCTGGTACTTGAATCCAAGAAGAGGCTGTCCCCCCACCGTGTTTATTTGGGGAAAAAAACCTTGTCTTGGATTTGATTAAATATGCTATTTGGCTGCTTGGGATTTGCAATACCAAAAGAAGTAGTTATATCCACTACAGAACAGGTCCAAACAGCCCCTCAAGAAGTTGCTCACTGACTGTTATTCCCTCTGTACTCCCTTTTGTTTGGTGTGTTTAATTCATTAATTTTAAATGTTCCTTTGCCTGTCACTTTTTGCTATAATTGTGGATTCAGTGAGACAATAAAAGGCCTTTTATTTTAAAATTAAAAGATGAAAACTGGTGTAATGAGCTTGCCACTTCCTTAGCATTCTGGTAACTTGGGTGTGATCTGATGGTCTAGATGATTCATAGGGGAAAATTATAGACTTATGCAGGTGTGTGCAAGTGCCTGGGTGGGGTTTAGTCAAACAAGGATTTTTATATGGGAATAAACATGGGTATAAAATACTCACTGCCTTTTTTCCCCCTTTTAATTTGATAAGGTCAAAATTAATAAAGTCTAGTGTTTTCTAATCAATGACAAAAATCCCAGTTTGTTCTCATCCTGTAAAATGTTGACATGATGAGGCCAGGTGGTTGGACAGTACTGCGTGACTGTGAACAGGTAGCGTTTTCATCCTAGTCTTAACACACAAAACAAAAACAACGTGCGGTTACTGTCCAGTTTTACTCTGTTCTTGAGGTGTACCTTTACTGACAATATAAATCATGACAGGACCTGAGCTTGTGATAGCCTCTAACCTTCCCTCTGAGTTGGATGTTTGTATGTGGAGCCTCCTGACCCTTCCTCTTGGTTGATAGAGACTCTTTTTTATGTTCTTGAATGGAGCTAATAGGACCTCTCTGGTCTGGCTGTATAGATAAGGCAGCAGAACAACTCTGTCCCTCTGAGCAGTATCCTAACAATCTGGCACTTCGTCACAGTGCTGAAGTCAATGAAGGTGAAAGGCTGAAGGCTGAGGAATCTAGCGTGCAAGGCATATGTATACAAACATCAATGCTAACTGTACATAGGCCAACAGAAACTCCTTAACCACAGGAACTGTCTTGCTCCTTCCCTTTTCATCGTTTGCTTGTTTATCACTTGTTTCTTTTCTGCCCTCACCTGTAGCCTTGCCACTTTTTGTCTTCTTGTTTGCAGCCTCTATGATCTAAGACAGCCCATTTATATGTCTGCTTCAACACCTATGGATTCATAGATTCATAGATTGTAGGGCCGGAAGGGTCCTCGGAAGATCATCGGGTCCAGCGTCCTGTACCAAGCAGGAAAGACAACTGGGGTCAAGTGACCCCAGCAAGGTGACTGTCTAGTCTCCTCTTGAAGATTTCCAGGGTAGGCGATTGCACCACCTCTGGAGGGAGCTTATTCCACAGTCTGGACACCCTGACTGTGAAGAAGGTTTTCCTAATGTTGAGCCTGAATCGATCGTGGCCATTACTCCTGGTTTTCCCCTTGGGTGCCCTGATGAACAGTTGCTCATTGAGCCCTTGATGTACTCCCTTAGTGTAGCGGTAAGCTGCTACCAGGTCCCCTCTCAGCCTTCTTTTGCTCAGGCTGAAGAGTCCCAGATCCCTCAGCCTTTCCTCGTATGGCTTGCCGTGAAAGACTCTGATCATATGGGTGGCTCTTCTTTGGACTCTCTCAAGCTTGTCCACATCCTTGTTAAAGTGTGGTGCCCAGAACTGGATGCAGTACTCCAGCTATGGTCTCACCAGTGCTGAGTAGAGAAGAAAAATCACCTGCTTGGCTTTGCTGGAGATGCATCAATTGACGCATGCCAGAGTATTATTTGCCCTACTGGCTGCAGCATCGTGCTGCTGGCTCATATGATTTCAGAAGTGTTTGGAAAAGAATAGGGCCAGGTTCTCACTTGGTGGAAATTGGTGGAGCTCCAGTGAAGTTAGTGGAGCTGAGCAAATCTTTTGTAGACCTGGACCCCATTTTCTCTTTTGTCCTTATTTTGTCTCCTTTTGTCTCTTTTTACTGTTAGCTGTCATTCAGCTACATAAGGCATTTGAATAGAAGCACCCTGCTTCTGTAGCTGTGCCAGTGCTGGGCCACCCAGTTCAATCTGATCACAGAATTGTACTGTACCATGTGCCTTGTTCCCTAGACTGGGAGGAAGGGGCTGTCAGTCTCTTGTGCCTACGTAACCCCAGTGCCTAAGTAGGGCCTCAGCAGCTAACAGTTGCACAGATACTTCAGGTAGGGGCACAAGTGTCAACAGGGGTGCGGGGGTTGGAGCTTAATGATTAAAGAAAAACTGGTGGAGATGCCAACAAGTTCTTTGCCAGAGCCAGTCTGAAGTGTCTGAGAGATTGCCATGGTTAAAGAAGTTTGGAGGTAGACCTTGTGTCTGAAGTGAGCCTAAGAGAGCTGTCCCACTCTAAGGGAACTGAGGAGATGGGAGAGCTTCAGGGCTTGGCCCCATGGCATGCAGTGATTATTGGAAGTCCAAACAAAGAACTCACTTGGATATATGAAGCCAATATAAAAGTGACTGGAGAAACCTGACAGGGACCAAAGGCATGTGGAGAACCCTGACCTAAGGTATTTGTTGTGTGAGCCTTCCTGTCTATCAGCAGCAAGGGAACAGTTTCTGATTTGTTTGGAAAATCAAACCATTTAGCAGCACTGGAAATGGCCTATCCAAGACCAGTGGAAGTGTTGGGAGCCAGCACAGATGAAATGGCTGCAACATGCCAGGTAACAAAGGAGTGAGATGATTTTCATCACGCTCCACATTTTACTGGAACAGAAAATTAATCTCTCTGGTCTAACATTGTCTTTGTTAGTAGTCAATACTAGACTCAGGGGCAGGCTGCTTATCAAACAGAGCAGAAACCACTGTGTATAGCTGGAAAGCCAGCTGACAGGAAGAGGTGGAGCTCTGGAGCACATAAAACCAGGGGCTGGGATCTAGCCAGGCAATCTGAGCCTGTAGGCAGCAGAGAGTGGATCTCCTGAAGGACAGTGCTTCAGGAGATGGACCGGCAAATGCCTAAGTGGTCTCTTAGGGCTGCAAGGAGAAAGCCAAGGGCAGTTTAGTGCATATGGTAAGGAGAGAAGCCAAAGCAAGGTGACTTTCTGGAAATCAGTTTGCTTGTATTTTTTTGCTTGTATTTGTATAATTTTTTACAATGTTTAACACCAGAGGACCAGATTGCTGCTGCAGAGGCAGAGGAGGCCATGGGCAAGGTGCCTGAGGGGCGCTTTCCATTACTGGCACTGAGACCCAGGAAGCTAGGGTTTGAGGTGGTGGACCTAGGCTGAAGGGTCTCAGCCAGATAGAAAAGGCTAAAGCCAGGCAGCCAGCAGCCTGGACAAGGGTCTTGGGGCCCAAGGGGCCCAGTAGGGAATTGGACATAGAGGTCTGCTATGAAGACACCATAAAAAGTCATGTGTGATGCATGGGGGTGGTAATGGGGGTGGCTGGGCATCATGATGACCAAGGCCCTCTTAAAGAGGAAATATACCCATGGGGTGAGAGGTAACAAGCACCCAGAAGTATGCCACCTCAGCTTCTGCAGGCAGCCTCTCTTTTTATGTATCTAATAACAAGCCATGGCAGATGAGAGACAGGAGGCAGAGGAGTTTGGGGAGCACAAGCAGGCCAATCTAGCACTAGAGGCACCAGACTCCAGGGAGGAAGATTGCCTGAACCTATCACAGTGTATTATTATGCTGGGGATTTCATCCTGATCCCCCTAATGATTATATTATACCTTGAAGCATGGCAAACACTTGCACTTGTATCGCAGCTGGCTAGCTGACTATAACACAAATGGGTTCTATGCAAAGAGCCAAAAGGGGGCCATATTCTCTTTGACCAGTGAATGGGAAATAGCAAATAGACATTCATTACTAGAATGCTGTATGTTCTGTATGGACTCGAATACAAGATGAGGTTTTTCCCCTTAGTTGGTGTGAGGAAAAAGCCCCTTGTCTTATAAATGTATACAAGGAAATCTCACAAAAACACTGTCTATCATTAAACTGCTGCCAAAAAAGCAGCACATGCTCAACAATGGAAACCAACTATGTAGTTGATTAAATGCAGCCAACACTAAGCATAACTATAAAATACATGGCCCACATTGGACAAACATGCTGCTATGTATGGGGGTGTGTGACTGAAACATATGTAGTTATATGTTTTTGATATTGAGTTGTTTCTATGCTATGAAGTCTTGGTAAAGCAAGGATGCTCAATATGTGTAGCTTTGCAAGTGTAGGGTTATAAGTTGAAGAGTATGTTTCTAATAAAAATTGTAAAAAGAAAAGAAAAGGTTCCCGTCAGGGGCTTGAATGTAGGATATTTGCAATGGATTTGGGAGTGTCTGAAGCCCCAGACGTGTGTGGACAGATGCTCCACCCTTCCACATTTGCTGCACTATTTCAGTTGCTAGTGATACATTATAAAACCCTGGCATGCCCCGATCTGGATCACTAATGGGAGGTGCAATACCCGACCTGGGCTCCATTTCTGCATTTCCACAGGGCGCTTCTGACGTAGGACACAAACTGGTCAAAGCGGGTTGTTGGGGACCCCCGATGTTTAGTCAGGTGTCCGTTACAGTGCTGCCTCCCTTGTCATCAGACTGACTCCTGTCACTTCTTTGTGGAGCCGGTTAACCTTTTGCAACACACCCTTAGCATAGGGACAGAAGCATACAAGGTGGTCAATGGTCTCTCTTGCACCTTGGCAGATTTCCCTGGGGCAGCTGGGTCAAGTCCCTCGCCCCTTTTTGTGTCTCCACTCCCTCACTGGGAGTGCGCAGTGAGCTATTAGCCAGTTCAAGTCTCTGTGGTCCTTTCATAGGTCTTTGTGGAAGATCTGGTCCCAGATGGCTTGGCAGTTGTCTTCAAGGAGCAACTGCACAGTCGATAGCTTGTCTGTCTCTGACTGCCTTCTGTATTTTTCTGTGGTTGGACATAGTCACTGAGCTTTCCTTTTGTAGCCCATACTTGCTCTGGAACTTGTTCAGGACCCTATAGAACCAGAGGTGTTCCATGATCCATGGTCTCCCATTGTTTGGTGCGTACAGCCCCCCCATCTCAGGAGGTGACCTACAGAATACTTGACAAGACAGGCAGTTTTGGCCTGGTCACCAGCTTGCAGATCTGGCTTATGAACTGTGCCTGAAGGAACAGGTGGATGTCTGGCATCTCTCTGCCCTCAGTCTGTTTCTTCTTGTATAGGGTCTTTCTTGCCACATTTTCCATTCTGGATCCCCAGAAGAAAACACAGATGGCTCTTTGGATTCTGTGCATGATACACTTTGGAGGGGGGAAGACCAGTGTGGTGAACAGAAGTACTGGTAGCAACACCACCTTCATAAGTGCCATGTACCCCACACTGGAGAGTTGGTACGCATGCCACAGACCCAACCTCTGCTTCACCTTGGCCTCCTTCTTTCCCCAAGCCATCCTTCTGCTCTGCTCAGGGTTGAACTCCACCCTGAGGATCTTGACCCCCTCATGGGGAACTGAGACCCCCAGCAACTCCAGGTTCCTTAGCTCACCCATGGCAAGGCAGATTACTTTTGCTCATGTTGAGCTTGGCCCCTGCTGCCACTTTGTAGATTGGTGTGTGCCACAGGGCTCTTTCTTCTGAACACTTATTCTGGCAGAGGATGTTCAGGTTGTCCATGTAAGCCAGGACCCTGGTCTCTTCCCTGCTTCCTCCAGAGATCTGGACTCCGCTTATCTTGGGGTCCTGCCTGATGCGCTGGGCCATAGGTTCAATGGCACAGATGAACAAGATAAGGGAGAGTGGGCAGGCCTGGCAGACCCTTGACTCTATCACGATCTGCACACTCAAGAACCTGTTGACCAGCACCTCGCTGCTCACATCTGTGTACCAGCATCCTTATCCAGGCGGTGAAGGTCAGAAGGATGCTCATTCACATCAGTCTCTCTAAGAGAAATCCGTGTGATATTCTGTCATAGGTCTTTTCCAGGTCCAGGATCAGCAAAGCTACCTTCTGCCCTCTGTCCCGTTCCAGCTGGAGCACATCCCTCAGTTGCAGCAGGGGTCTGTGGATCTGGTGTCCTGGTAGCACACACAACTGGTCCTCATGGGTAATGGAACCTAGGATGGATTTAAATCGCTTGGTTAAGACTTTGGCCAACTGCTTATAGTTGAAGTTCAGGAGGGTAATGGGCCTCCAGTTCTTCAACTGTTCCCTCAGACCTGTCTCGTGTAAGAGGGTCCCAAGGCCCCATCCATCCTAGCCCCCAGGCAGCCCTCTTGCAAGCACTCTTGAAGAGCTTCAGCAGGTTGGAGCCCACCAGGTCCCAAACGGCCACATAAAACTCCTTGGGCAGGCCATCTGACCCAGGAGTCTTATCATTCTTGGAACTTATTACAAAAATAGGTTAGTGCAGCCTATCTGAATAAGACATTGTAGTGCCCATTATGTGTAGTCCCTCTCACTGCTCTTTTTCAAGTCATGGGTAGCCACTACATTGCATACATTTTGACTTCCTCTTCACTCCCACAACTGAGCTGTGCCTTTCTTTCCCTTTTCCAATGATTCCTGTTTCTCCACCAGCCTTAAATACCTGGCAAATATCACCAAATGGGACCCCAGACAGTTCACCCTGAGTCCTTCTGTAGCCTCCTCTCTCATCCTGGTACATATATGATTAGTGTGACCCCGCACTCCATGAGGTAAAGCCAGACCAGGTTGCCCAGCATCTCGTCTGTATATAAATTTTTGGAGGATCCCAGGACCCAGTTCCAGTCATGAGTAGGGCCTAATTAGCACATAGATCCTTTCTGGGGGGTATCTGGAGTATACACACATACTGAGCAGTGCTGAGCTATGGGGTCACCATGACTTCAAATACTCTTGACTCCAGTGGGGCCCAGCCCAATGAACTCTGTGGTAAACCATGAGCCTTTGTTTTTGGACTAATATCATGCATAGAAATATTTTTTTTGCAAAAATAAATAAATAAATAAATAAATAAATATAAGCTGGTGCCAAAGTGCTGCTCAAAAGCATGTTTATGGAGTACCTATACTAAAGCTTGTAGCAATTAAAAAAAAAAAAAAAGGTAGCACGTATCAATTTTGGATGAACTAAATGTATGGGTACTATATATAAGTTGCTATGCCATCCAACATCACCTCAAATGTGCAAGTACAGCTTTCGGATGCCTGAGGAAACAGGTATTTGAAGATTGTGAGATCAGATCTGAAACCAAGCTCATGATTTATCAAGCAGTTGTGATCCTCACCTTACTGTACGGAGCTGAGATGCGGTCAATGTACAGGAGACACCTCAAGTCTCTGGAGAAGTACCATTAAGGTTGGCTGTAGAAGATCCTCTGAATCCAATGGGAAGACAAACACACCAACATTAGCGTTTTCTTGCAAGCAAACATCATGAGTCTCGAGGCAATGATCATCCGACACCAACTTTGCTGGGCTGACTATGCCATCTGAATGTCCAACTCCAGATGCCCAAAGGAAGTTTTATTCTTCCAGCTTAGTCAAGGCATATGCTCAAGAGGAAGGCAGAGAAAGTGCTTCAAGGACATTCTCAAGGCCAACTTGAAAAATGCAACTTCAACATCAGCTCATGGGAGATTTGCATGTAGTTTGAAACCTTATAATGACAACAAGAGGCAGAAAGGCAGGAGTGGCAGAAACAACATGTTGTGGACTGAATTAAGAATCCAGAACCACCCACTCAGCATGGAAGCACATGCCTGAGTTGCAAGAGAGTCTGTTGATCCTGGATTGGTCTCATCAGCCATCTTTGGACCCACAGATAAAGCAGCCATGGAAGACAATAGTCCTTGACTGAGAAGGATTGCTGATGCTACAGCCATGTTTAATTTCAAGGTTTTGTTTTCAAATTTTCTTCTCACATCAATGTGCTTAGGGAGAGCAGGCTCTGACAGTAAGGACAGGGAAAAGAAGATGCCAAGGGAAAAAGTTGGGGTGAAGCCGAGAGCAAAAGGCTAGTTGAATCATCAGATTTATTTTCCCTGTTGTAGCAGTGGGAGAGGGACAAATACAAGGCAAACCTCCCATAATTAGATTCTATACATTGAAAATTATAACAAACATATACATTTTCCATATACAGAATCTAATTATTGGAGGGGCTGTCTTAAAATCATGGTTATCTTCTATTCAAGTAAACATGGTATCTTTCTGGTTCCCCTATTTTATTAGTCACTGCTGAATGTCCACAGTATGACTGATGAAATTCTAGAGTTGCTGTGTCACCAGGACAACTATTGAGGCCTGAGCCTCCCTTGACTTTAAAGGTTAGCAGGGAGTGGGGCGTTCTTCTCCCTCACTCCTGCTGCCCTGTTACATATCTCCTTCCTTTAAGCCATGAGTCCCCCTTTCCCTCTGACTTATCTGAGCATGGGCTTTGATAAGTGTCCTGTCTTTGGTCTTTGGACTTGGGAGGTGTTCTGGCTCATATTGCTGAGAAAAGTCAGTAATGACATTTTTCTTCTGAGGCTGGTACTTCAAAATGGTAAGGCTGTGAGGCCAAAGTCCATGCATACTTTGGGCATTATTAGCCTCCAGCCACTTACGGGGTGCATGGTCCATAATAAGTGTAAACTCTTGACCTAATAAATAATACCAGAAAAGTTCTATTTCCCATTTGATGGTTAGACATTCCCATTCTATGGTGGCATACCATGTTTCATGGTCTTCCAGTTGCCCACTGGCATAAATGACTGGCCTATTTTCTTTATTAACCTTCTGGGTTAACACAGCCACCAGAGCCATCCCAGAGGCATCAGTCTCTAATATGAATGGACAATTGAAATTGAGAGTATATAGCACGGACCCCTCACACAGAGAATTCTTCACACTTTCAAATGTCTCTTTGGCATGCTCAGTCCATCTTATCTATGGCTCTTGAGTTCCCTTAATTAAATTATTGAGTGGGGCCACCATTTCCAAAAAATGAGGAATAATTCTCTGATAATAATTGGCCATGAAGGACCCAACCTGCCTCTTGGTTTTAGGTCTAGCATACTTGCCTTATCAAGTACTGGTTGGCTATGGCCCTGACCTACCATGAAGCCAAAGTACTTAGTCTCCTTCTGACCTAGTTGGCATTTCTTTGGATTGGCTGTTAGCCCCGATTTCCTAATGTATGGCTGTAAGGTCCTTCAAATGTTGTGACCGGTTAGGTGAGAAGATGATGACATCGTCTATGTAAGCTGCAGCGTATCCCTGGTGTGAGTTTAATATCTTATCCATCAATTGCTGAAAGGTGGCAGCAGCCCTATGGAACCCAAAAGGCACCGTTTGGAGCTTGAAGAGTCCCCGTGGTTTATCAAACACTGTCTTTTCCTGATCTTCAAAAGCCATGGGTATTTGCCAATACCCATTGGTCATGTCAAGATGAATTTGGACTGGCCAATGTGTTCCACCATTTCCTCTAATCACAGCATGAGAAAAGCATCAAGCTTTTCCACTCAGTTCACCTTTTGGAAGTCCACACAGTCTCAGGGAGCTGTCCAACTTGTGAATGATAACTAGGGGACTTCTCTACTGGTTATGTGAACCTTGAATGACCCCCTTAGCTAACCATGTACTCAGTCTCTTTCCTCACTGTACCCTGTAACTCTCGAGGAAGGCATCTCCATTCTCCCAGACCACTTCACCTAGGGAGGCAGATATGTGATGAACTATATCCCGGGCCAACCCAGGTTCCTCTTGGAAGACATCACCAAATTCTTTTATCAATTGAGTTAGTTGACATGGTTGTTCTCTTGTTAGATGTTCCCCTATCCTATCCTATGGGACCTACCCTCCTTGATACTTGATACAGTCCTTGGGCCAATAATTTACTGTTGTTAATTGGCAGTAGGAGTAACACCTTGTCCCCAGGCTGAAGTTCTCTTTTTGTGGTCTTTTTGTCATAAAACTTTTTCTGTTGCGCTTGTGTTTCTGGTAGTTTCTCCTGGGCAATTTCCTGCACAAACCGAAGTCACTCTCGGAGCTTTAGGAGGTGGTTCAGAAAGGTCATCATGGTGGCTCTCAGGCTTTCCCACCCTTGGATTACATCTAGCAACCTACAAGGTTGATACCCATAAACTAACTTGCAGAGAGAGAATCTCACTGATGTTTCTCGGCCAATGCACCAAAATGTCACAGGGACAACTATTGAGGCCTGAGCCTCCCTTTGCAGCCCTTGCTTGTTGAGTACTATATTTCCCCATCCAGATACTTGCCTGCCATGAGTTGGCTGTAGATCTAAAGAGGTAGAATTTTACCTTAGGGGAAGTTGGTACTCAACTAGTTGGGCCAATGCTCAGTCACTGGCATTGTCCTGACTTGCCACACAGCAAGCCCCATCATGGGGTCAGGATTGTGGGCTCTTCTACCCCTACACCTCTGCTATGGGCCTTATATATTCTAGCTCCTGCTGTTAAGCCTCCACAGTTGAGCTCCTTAGCAGTACCTCCCAGATTTACTACCCGGTATCTCCTGTAGTCAGTAATCAGGATTATAAATGTGGGCAGTAAAGCGGTCTCTCACCCTCCTCAGGTGTGCTCCTCCAGCATCCAATCTCCTTCTTTACTGCTTCTGGCATCCCTTTTGAGCTGCTTTGGGGCTTGTCCAGCCAATTAGAGCTGTGCAAAATCCTCCACCTGCAGCAATGGTCCCCTGTCATAATGTGAATCATGTGCTGTGAATTGTCATCAGGAATCCCCTCCTCCAGGATCCTTGACTCCCTGGTGCTGGCATTCTGGCAAGGGCAGTCCTAGGCAGAACCGCCTTTGCCTGTGGTTTATGTTTCCCAGTGGGAACTTCTACAGTGCCACACCAGGACTGAGCTGCTCACCACGCTGCCATTGGTGTTGTCCTGAACCATCTTGGTCTATTTGGGGCTTTTTGTTCACCTACCAGTAAGGGGAAGGGGGTGAGTCAGGCGTTCTTCTCCCCCACTCCTGCTGCCCTGTTACATACTAGTTAAGGACATTTGGACAGGCATGGGGTGATTTATACAGAGAGAATGAACTATGCTTAACTAATCCAATGTCATCCTCAAGAACATGATAATATGAACTGTTAGAACAATGGCAGCTGTAATTTATTTGGACTTCCAGAAGGCTCCTCATGTAAAAGGACTTTAATTATGGTCTATAGGACAAATGGTGATTGTGGCTCATAGAGATGGCAGGTAAATATGGGGAAGGAACTGCCATCCCAGAATGTAAAGGGTCCTTGAATCAAGATTGCCGCCCCACACTGGGCCTTGTAGCAAATGAGCTGGACTTTCCTTAATGAATATGAAGGTGGCTACAATTTTGTCCATTCTGTATGTGGCAGGCTGGCTGGGCTTTGCTCAGCTCTCTGGGCTTAGGAGACTGTGAATACGATTGGTGGGGCAAAACCCAGCAATCAGAGCCAGGCAGGGGAAAAGCCAGAAGGAGAGTCCGCAACCCCTCTTCCCCAAAGAGGGGAGCAGGAGCAGACTTAATTGGGAACTGCAGTTGCAGCCCCGCAGTTGGTTCATTTTCAATCTGGGGGTGGAGCCCCAGAAGGGGATATAAGCAACTGCATGTTGAGCACGTGATGCAGTGGGGGAGCGATGAAGAAGGAAGGGGTCCTGGGGCCAAGAAGAGCTGGGAGAGCTGTCCGGCAGGCGTATCTAGCTGCCCAGAAGAGCCCAAAAGATTTCGCTGCTGGACGGAAGCGGTGGGCGGTGCAGGCATCGCTGCACGGAGGGGCCACGAGGGACCGAGACCCTGGAGGCAGCCAGGAGGCGGCTCAGGTCTCCAAGCCTGGCATGGGGGCTGAGTGGTCCGGGATCCAGTCCTTGCAGTGGGTCCACAAGGGCCCTGGGAATGAAGCGGTTCCCGAGTGCGGGGAGCCGCATTCAGAGTGGCACGGCCCTGGGTATGCACGAGGTGGCGCAGGCCCACAACTCCCCCTAAGAAGAATCAAGCCACTGGGATGCATGAGCGAGTCATGCCACTCCCCTGAGGCCTGGGCTGAGCCCGCCCTGGGGAAACGTAAGCCAGGTCAGGGAGCTTATGAACACTGCCCCACCCGGCTCCTTGGGACACATGGGTCAGTGGGGAAACGGGCCCCCCACTGGGGAGTGACACTCAGGGAAGGTAGCCTCAATAAAGAGGGTGCTAAGTTGGGTTCACCTCCTGCAGCTGATCAGATACTCTACTGCACTGGTCACTTCCTGGTGCAAGGGAAGATCTCCCCAGAAAGCAAGCTAGTGGAAATGTTAAGAAGCAAAGCTCTATCATCCTATTGCTGCTAGCTCCACAGAAATCCAGTCTATCAGAGTAAGCACTAAAGCATGCCCTGCCCTGTCCAGGACATGAAATCAGAATGCAGTACTTACTCTGTGTAAATAACTAGCAATTCCTGAGGAAATGGGTCCCAGATTTTCCTATGAATTGGGGCCTTAAGTTCTGACATAGGGAGCTATTCATGGAAGAAACTCTGATCACATCGGGTTGTGCTTTTTCTGCAAATTGTTTACCCTTAGTCTGGGTCTCTGCTGGAGTTCGAAAGGGACTGGTGTTGCACCCAGGGGCTGTGGTGGAGAAGCAGGTTAAGGTGAGCTCACTTTGCTTGCAGAAGTCAAACACTAAGGACAGCAAACATCTCCGTGCACTGTAACAGGGACTGGTCATCTGGTTGCCAGCTGGGGCTCATGGATGCTCCATACGCTGAAATAGCAGTAGCTGTGCTTTGCTCTGTGTCTACGCCAGCAGCAGAAAAGTGGTGGGATGGAAGAAATTAATGTCAACTGTCCACTTGTTTTCTGATTTCTTGCTGTGCAAGCAACAATGCTTTGAAAAGGACAAGTAAATGATGAACAGAATGAGCTTGATTCTCCTCTCTTGGACAGGTGTGAGTTAGCAGTAAATCTACTGAAGTAAATGAAATTTCATTGGTGTAAAGCAGGGGTAAGAAAGGAATCAGGCTGAATATTCTGGGCTGAAATTCCCTCTTGTCAACTTTTCTAGAGTCTCCATTGGTTTCTAAGGCATCACCAGCATTTTCCATGTCTATATATTAAGAATGTAACAGAGTACAAAAGCAGACTGCATTATTCTAAGAACCTCTAGTCAAGAGCAAGCTGGAAGGATTGGGTCAGCCATGAAGAGGTATGCTTTTTCACTAATGGTCAAAGTAGTCCATCTCACTGCACACTGGAGCGGTTCTTGAACTCTTTGGACCAGCAGACCCCTGTCAACCTTCAAAATTTCTCTCAGACCACTGTGCACCCTTCTCATCTGCCTTTTAATAGAAAACCAGGGGACCACAGTGCTGCTTGAAGAATCCCTGCCAGATACAGTGCACAGGAATGGGCCAGAGCTGGAGCTGCAGGTTTGCAGGAGTTCAGACATACCAGGCATTGGCAGAATCGCAGAGAGGCTGATGCATGCTCCATCAGGTGTATTGTGTTCTCAATGAGACACATTGGCAAAGCTGTTGTTTGGGACGCTAACACAGGACCCCCCTATGTTATTCCTGGCTCAGACTAGAGCGACTGCTTCTTTCCTAGGTTCACCTAACAGTGAAATACAAAAGCTGGGAACGGTTTGTCACTGTAACTTACCATTGCAA
The DNA here is from genome assembly GCF_000455745.1 of Alligator sinensis. NCBI lineage: Eukaryota > Metazoa > Chordata > Crocodylia > Alligatoridae > Alligator > Alligator sinensis. The sequence continues at coordinate 587,397 of NW_005842816.1, read as the reverse complement.
AGACTGTAGAAGACAGGGAGGTCTGCCTTAGTGTGGGAAGTTTGTTCCCCAAAATGCTTTTTTCTTTGAAGAGTGCTCTTGAGAGATGAGCATCTGTGGTTGCATCTACACAAGATGCTGAGTAAGCAGTAGCTCGCTACTACTGAGCAGTAGCATCACTTGGCACAAAGTGCGATGCAACGCTACCACATGCTATAGTAGTGACAAGCTGCTGCACAGTCAGCGTCACCGAAAAGCTGTTTGGTGACGCTACTGTGCAGTAACTCCGGTTACTGCGCAGTCATTTAGTATTTGTGTATACGAGTACTAAATGACAGCATGGTAACAACTATGCAGTCAGCGTCTCACGTAGACACTGCCTGTAATTCCTAAACCAACCGGAGACATGACATCTAAACCACACAAATACAACAGGGAGAATGCAACCAAGGAGCTTTCAGCATGATACAGTTATTACAGTTATTATACAGTCTACCAATTGAAATACAGAAGTACCACAGGTGAGCAGGCTCTGCTTGCATTCAGTTTTCTTGTTGCTATTACTTCCTGTTCAAATAGTAAATTCTTCAGGATAGGCACAATCTCTTACTATATGTGTGGGCAGTGCTCAATGTAATGGGGACAGTTCTTGGTATCTTGGCATAGAAGAGATGCCACAAGACAAATAATAAAAATAGATGACATTTTCAAGAAGGACAGCTTCCAGACTATTGCTGTTGTGCCAAGAGGTACATTGTGTTGCCCCAGTAAATTCGTCTACTTTATATAATGTACAGATATCCCATACTCTGTGTTCAAGGGAGGTAATGAATTCTTTCCTAAGGAAGGAATATTTGCAATTTGTCAGGACCCAGTCCCAAACACTCAACCTCGAGGCTCAACAACCAAGCACCAGCTCAGCCCCCTGTCAGGCTACAGCTCAAGGATGAAGCTAAACCAGCAGGGCAAAAGGCCCCACTGGGAAAAGACCTCTTACTGCTGGTCCCTGATTGGCCCAGGGCTCCCAGCTGCTGGTTGGATCCTCCCACCTCTATGAGGCTTCCTGTGGAAGCTGTCTGAGCAACAAGGTTTCCGTTGTCTCCTTGCTCCTGCATCCTGCTCTGACTAGCTGTTGCTGACCCTGCCTGAACTTGGACTTCTCCCTCAGCCTTGTGACTCATTGTTTGAACCTCTGCTCTTGCAGGTACCTGATCCAGCTTGCTCCCTGACCTTGCTCTGCCTGTCGCTTTGACCTTGATTCAGACTCTGACTCTCTGGCTGCCACCCACTACCCCTTGGACCTCTGGTTATTGGCTCAGAGGTCCTACCTTGGTGCATGGCACACTCAAAGGCAGGATCTCCTTCAAGTGGTGGAAGAAAACAAGTTAGATTTAGGGTTCTTTGGTTCTAGTTCCTAACAACATGGCCATCTTGCCATATGACACTGCTCAAGTTGCTTAGCTGTTCTGTCTCCATCTCCCTGTCTCTGAAACAGAGGTAACAGTATTTCCCTACTTCACAGTTGTTCAGTGAATCTTCTTGTCCTGTATCAATGTCTGGAAAGTGTGTCAAGCTTTTCGATTGAAAGGGAACTTTCCTAGGAGAAAGGACCATTCATGGGTCACATTCACTTCTGCTGACCTGAGCTCACAACAATTAAACTCACTTTGGATCCTGGCTTATAGTCCACAGTGGTGATGCTTGAGGAAAGTAATCATGTAAGGGGAAATGTTGAAAGGCATGCAAGACATTTAGGGTCAGATTCTGTTCCACTTACTGGGTGCCTAATTGGACTTATGTGCTTAAGTGTGATTCTGTTCCAACCTGCTCAAGTCCCTGAAAAACACCTGATGTGAAAGGTGGGTGGATCCTTCTCCGCAGTGCTTTTTTGTGACTCAGAGGTAAGTGGTACAAAAGTAGATGCATTGATGGATGTACAAGACTTGAATAGGGTAGAACAGAACTGCACTTAGGTGCCTAAATCCACTTGGACACCCAATAGGTGAAATAGAATCTGGCTTTAAGCTCCCAAATCCCATTCTGGGTTTTCCTTGATTTATGCGGTACATCCGTTCCAGGGAAAGTGCACATAAATCACATTTGCGTAAAGGGAACTCAGTTTATAATGTAACAAATAGGGATACACTCTTGCACTGGTGAAGGAGGAAGGGAGGAAGGCTGGGACTAGGGAGGGGTGTGGCACAGCCCATCGGCCGCTCCTGGGGCTGCAGCAGGGAGCAAAGCAGAGGAAACAGCCAGTGGGTGCGGGGCATAGGACGGGAGGTGTGGCTCGTGCTGCTATGTGCACCCCAGGAGGGCTAAAGGCTGTGGGGGCTGCGCCGGGCTCTTACCAGGGGACGTATGCTCCCAGATCTGTGCATGGGAGGACAGCAGGCTGCTAGCTGGGGCTGGTGGCGGCATTGGGCTCTTCCTGGTGCTTGGTGGCAGCTCCGGGAGGGCTGGTTGGGGGGGTGGGATACGGCAAATTTTGGGGTTGCAGCATCCCCCTTCCATTGCCATGGCCTGCCCTGAGCACCAGGAAGAGCCTGGTGATGCCGCTGGCCGCAACCTGCAGCGACAGTCTGCTGTCCTCCGGTGCACAGATCTGGGGGCATGCCCCACCTGGGAAGAGCCTGGCACAGCCTCCCAGGCTGCAGCCCTCACGGGGTGCACGTAGCAGCAAGAGCCGCACCCCCCTGTCCTGTGCTCTGCACCCACTCAGTTTTCTCTGCTTTGTTCCCTGCTGTAGCCCTGGGAGCAGCCGATGGGCTGCGCCGCACCCCTCCCCCTGCCCCTTACCCTAAAGACTTACCTTGCTCTGCCCTGGGCCTCTGCTTCTCCTTACTCACCACAGCCCCTACTGCAACGGCCCCAGGAGCAGCCAACACCACCTGCCTAAACCATGGCATGGTGCAGCCCAGGGGCTGGGGTGAGTGGGAGCAGAGCCCCAGAGCCAATCACATTTTACTTCACATATAACAAATTTGGGGTATAAAACAGTCATTGCATATGAGCAAATTCACATATACAGAACGCACATAAATTGAGAGAAACCTATAAAAGCCAATGGGACATAGAGGTAAAATTTTGAAGGGACTCCTAAATCACTGTTACAGTAGATAGAAAATGTACAGCATTTTTTACACCTGAAGAACATGAGATTGGAGATCTGTCATATAACCTGGTTGTTTATTGTGAGGTTTAATCAAATCTAGAAAATGTATCGCTTAAAATGTCCTTTAACCTAAGATGCCCCATTACTGTCTGAATCATACTAAAACCCTTAGCAGATTTGCCTGCTTCACTAGCTATGAAACATTAACCTAAGATTTTCTCTGAACGTATATTCCTTAGATAAAGCTTTGCATACAGCAAGGCACAGACCCTGGTCTGGCCTCGGGCACAAGCAGTGAGAGATTGCTAGGGTCTCTGTGCTTCTCTAGGCAGTCGCAACCAATGGGAAGATATATAAGGATCACTTATCAGATAGCAATCAAGGTGCAGATATGTAAGGACCCACTGCTTGCTCTCCCACCTCCTTACTTTTGCCTTTGACCCTGTAAATTGTCATGCTGACTTTGAAGTCTGATATCTAGTCTCAACTTAAAAGAAAACCTTCATGGAGGTTCGAGGTGGCAGCAAAGCAACAGTTGTAATGGCCTAAGTAAGTGGGTATTCTGCTTGATAAAGTGCAGGAACTGTCACAGGACACATCTACACGTGCTTTTAAGGTGAAGCAATAAACTCTGGAGCTTATTGGTTTGGAGTTTATTGCTGCTGGGCACTGCACTTACACTTGTGCTTGGGAGTGCAGCACATTATGCTGGGTCAGAGCAGCCCTGGCTGGCAAGGGGCCCAGGGTGCCAGCCTGCTAGCCCGGGGCTGCTCTGACCCAGTTCAGTGGGCTGCGGAGGGGCTGGCTGGGGCACAAGGATTCTTCAGTGAGGGCTTGCCAGCAGGTATCCCCCGCAGTGATACACCCTTGTGCCCTAACCAGTCATGCCAGTATCTACACGTGCACGGCTGCTGAATAAAAAACCCACCGCAGTAGGGTAGTTCTTGTATTTACAGGTACTACCCTGCTGTGGAGTTAATTAGTTTCCTGCAGCCTAACAGCCCCACGCATGTAGACATGAGACACTTATAGCCAAGCTAAATAGCCCACTGCAGTAAGCATCTCATGTGACGTGCCCACAGGTCCCTAACAAGCAAAAGGGCTCTTGGTTCATCTTCCTTTTCTACCTGTACAAGCGTGGCTTCCTTTTCTACCTATGCATGGCTGCTTGAGGAAGCGGGGCGCATAGCTTAGTTTGTCTTTGAGGAAAACTGAGTTCTAAGCCCAGTGTCTCAAAAATGGGTGGTTTTCTGCACACATTCAGATTATTTTAGAACTTTCTTGTCATAAATGCTGACTCTTAAGGAAAAGAACTTCCTGACTCAGCTTGATTCTCTTGCTCACCAGCTTTTTCTGTAGTTCTTTCACCAGCTTACTGTGTAGAAGGTGGAAAACTGCCTATATAGTGGGATTTACATAATCATCGCCTTATGCCTTCAATAGGAGCTGCGTGAGGAATCTCACCTATTGGTTTGTGAAATGATAGTCTGCTGGTTATACAGGAGTGTAAAAGTGATGTAGCCATGATGGTCGCCTTGCATTCGAAAGCTTCTCTAACCCTTTCCCAGCTACATACTTGGTCTAATCAAAGGTATCACCCTAGGAAACCCTTGCCTCTTGTTTATACAGGAGGCATCAATGGGTTCAGACCAAAACGCAGCTCTGAAATTCTAACCATTCCACATGAATGCTGGAGGCCCTTGAGGCCTACGTCCATACTTTTCATTTGTCTTTTCTCTCCGTAAAGAGCTGAACAGGAGCACTGAATTCTTAACTGAAGAACATGAGTGGAGGTGGAGTCAGATTTGGTTCCAGATCTCCCCTCCTCAACCCATGCCCATCTGTAGTTAAAAGGCAAGGTGAACTTATCATTTGGCAAATGACAAATTTGCCCATTTCTTAAGGAACTCACCCCTTTTGCCATTCTCGCATTCAAGGGCTACAATCTACTTCAGTGCTAGGTGGAAAATCTCTGTCTTTACCTGCTCCCCAAACAGGCTGTGCAGCTCCTGTGGCTCCACTAACCATGCCAGCCCTTTTGCCATTAGTAAACTATAATCATATTATTTAAATACATTAGCAATCATGAGGCACTCAGCTAATACAGCTATGAGAGTTATCCATACAAAGACATACCAGAATCCTTTCTTGTTCATGTGAGCAAGTTCTGATGTTTTCCTCAGCTTCTAACTATTTCCGGCAGAATTCCTATGAGGTTATACATCACATAAAACTTATTTGTCTTGCACATGATCTGACTTGCTTTCCTATTGAACCATTTGAATGGTCGCTTTGGGGGGGGGGGGGGGGGGGGGGGTGGTGTGTGTGTGTGTTTTTATATCTTGCTTGTCCTGGATCTTGCAAGGCATCTGCCTCCCTGTCACTAATTATGTTAATGAGATCAGGGGTTGACTGAGGCTGTTATAATGCCGGCCTCTTGGTTTACATCTGGAGTATCGGGCGTGTTTATTACAGATGTCTAGGAGAAGAGGATCCATGTTTTCTTTTGCCTGTTTGGGGTGGGCTGTGGGGAGAAGATGGGAGGAAAAGGAGAAGGAAGGGGGAAGAACACACGAAGTGAGAAAAAGCAGATGTCTTTGCTGTATTTGAAGCCCTCTCTCAAGAGAATTGCCATTTCCATGGGGTACAAAGCGATGCCTGCAGTCTCTTGCAAGCAAAACCATGGTCGTTTTTTTGCATGTTCTTTTCTCAAGTACAAAATGAATCAACTCTTGAAAGAATAGCTTGTTCCTGAGGGCCAGCACCCTGTTTGGTATGTTGATAACTTTCCAGAGCTGATGTGTATATTAGTCACCCTTGCTGGTTCATTGGTGATCTGAAAGACAGAGGTTAAATAATTGCGAAAGCAAGGTTGATGTCATCATGGTGCCTGATTGAAGCTGGTACTTGGGAACCGTCAAGAGAGATGTGTTTGCTTTGCTTTTGCTCAGGGAAGGGGTCATGCTGAGCAGCCGTTCTCAACCTTTTCTCAAACATGCAGTCCAATGCAAAATGTCTGTGTGACTGAGTCACCCCCTCCTCTCCAAACCGCACACCAGTGAATTACAGAGGCCTGAGCTGTTCTGCTCCAGACTACATGTGCTTTCCCTTCTGCATTTCTGTTGAATCCTCTTTCTATCTGCTTCTTCCCATTCCTATACATGTGAAAGGTCCTGGGGCTAGTCTATATATCATATGCATGACTATTCATGTGTACTGCTTGTGATTGTCCTATGTGCTCTATCATATGGATATGCTCAGCATGCATTTGGGCCTGTTGCATTTTCTCTATTGTGTATATCACTGGATAAATGTATTGTATGGGTCTATTGAACTTCTATGGATTTCATGTGTATAATGATATATGATATACATACTGTCTATGTGTATGGGCCTGTTCTGCTTATTATTTGCTTAGTGCTGAGCCTATAACTTGGCACTGCACAATACATAAGAAATAATGACAGACACTGCCTTAAAGAGCTTGTAGTCTAACAGCCAAGTAGAACACAGGGTGCACTGGGGAGGGGAGGGCTTAGGATGGCCTTCTCCTATTTATGTAATAAAACATACTTGCTTTGTATGAAAAATGGTGGGGGTCTTTCCTCTTCTTGAGGATTTCAGAGCTCTCATTGATGTCAGCTGGGGTACTGCACAGAGCTGGAACCCCTCGCAGTGCTAGTCCGCCCCTTCTCAGTCTGGGATCTTGCAGCTCAGGGGCATGTTTGAGAAAGTCCTCAACTCCAGGTGGGGTGGGCAGTATTTGGGAGAGTGAAAATTATTCCTTTCAAAGTCTGCTCTGCAGCCTCTCCAGTAACGAGTACAACAACATACATGTTTTGCCCTTCTGATTACATCAAATGTTTAAAAGCTCTGAGTTCAATTGATCAGAGATGTGCAATTATTTAAAAAAATAGATGAAGTAGAACATGAATGAGTGCAAATACTGAAAACCTAGCAACACAAAGCTGCTCTGCAGATGGAAAATAATTGGTGATCAATTAGTAGACGTGGAGCCAAACCAAAGGCCTGAGTTTGAGGGCTGGGAAGACTTGGACCCAGAACTTCATGCTGATGTGCTATGCATCCAGGAGGAAAAGCTTTAATTTCTCAGAGCTTCTAAGAACTCACATATCTTGGGTTTATGTTTCAAAGTCAGCACAGCCTAGAAAATAAGGTGAGGAAGCTGCATGACCTAGATGATCTTTCTCTTGGCAGTACCGTAGTTTTACCACATTGTCCCAATGGAACATCATCCCATCAAGACCTCCTCTGTATCATCATTGTGGTACTGCCATTCCTGACTGTTTCAAGGCATGGGAGCATTGTCAGCATTTACGTGTAAGACTTACGTCCATGTGGTAGGTCTGGGTTGAATCTGAATTTCTCTGAGCCTCAGCCACACCAAAAGTTTAATAATACCAGTAATCCTTGGCTCTTATACGAGTCCTGTATCACATAAAGCAATTCAGTGTCATTGTGGCCATATTGCACAGAAGGAAACCAAGTCATGAAGATGGGTAATGACTTACCCAGTGTTACATAATAATGGAGCCAGAATAGCACCCAGGCATCGGCCTGTTTTACTACAGCGCAACTACCTCATACAAGCCAGGAATGACTCTGGTAGGTGTTATCAGTTTGCCTTGTTATTGCTGTGAGCACATGTCTTGCAAAGAGCCTGCAGTCTAAGGGCAACAGTTTGCATCACCATGTGAGAGAGTAGTGCTTACTTAGGTCAGCTTGTACAGGGAACCATCCTTCACCCAGGAAAGAGCATGTAGGGGGAAATTGGTTTGGAGCCACCTTTGCCATTGCCCTAGTCTTGGGGGACACCCCAACCCCACTGCCACAACTTGCTCTGGTTGGTGACAACACCCAGGAATGACTAGAGCACAATATTGCTTTGACCACAGGCACTTTTTCTTGCCTGTTATTGTCAGGAGCTGCAAGCTGTGCCAGCTGTTTGTGCCAGGGACCAGGCGGGGAACAGAGAATGAAGGGGAAGAGATGGGACACTGTTGCCGGAGCCATTCTTTTGTTTTTGCCCAATTCAGAAGAGTATATGATGGTGAGGGAGTGTTGTGGCAGTCAGACTGACCTGGTTTATGACCCCTCTTACCCCAAAGTAACATAGAAATGCAAATTCGGAGAATTGGGCCACAAAGGGTGGTGACACAAGACATTTGCCATAAGAGATTGACTTAACTGAACACAGAAACGCCTCTAGTTATTTGTGGAGAACCGCTGACAGGGCTCAGGAGGGATCTTCAGGCAGTCTTCAGCTACAGAAAATTGGCTTATAATCAGGTAAACCTCATAGTATAGTCAGATAAAACTTTGTAATTTTAATGATAACCCCTGAAACCCAAGGAGTGTCTTCTGGCTCAGCCTGGTTTTGTTCAGGATCCTGAATCTATTCAAGCCTCCAGAGCTGAGTTTTCAGCAGGCTCACGATTAAGTTTTAGGTAAACCTGATCAGACTCACAGTATCAGGGGGTTTTCCTTTGGTTTTGACTACAAAATAGGTCAAAATCAGTGGGTAGCAACCATACAAACACAAACCCAAAGCAGGATTTGTGAAACCCCTTGTGGAAAAAAGTGCTATGTTTGAATCAGTTGTAGGTGAGAGTATAGAGAGGTATAAACTGGAGGGAAGTATGGTAATCTTAAGAGCCTGTAAGAGATGCAGAGAAAGCCTGTGGGGGCACAGTAAAATCGTCACATTATGTGAGTAATCCATTGTGATGTTTCTCTGATGTGAAATAGAGTGAAAAGTGATGAGAATGTATTCCTTTTAATTTATCAGAGTTATGAATGATTCTTATTTTGCCTTAACAAATTTGCTAGTAGTTGTATTATATCAGCTGTGAACTAAAAGGGTTTTTGAGACAAATTTTCAAGCTTCTATTGCTGTGGATCCCCCTTCTTGAACTGCTCCATCCAGTAAAGGTTTTGGGTAACTGAATCCCTACCATTTCTGATATTACAGACACTTCAGATATTTCTTTGCTAGTGAGGATGCCATTCCAAAAGTTTACCTATTTATTCAAACGTGTCCATTGGAAAAAGTATATCCAAACTCTTGCAGTTCTTTCTGATGTAGAAATTGCCCTAGAACTATTTTCTCATGGTTCTTTCCAGACTGCCTGATATGGGCCAGGGTGAAGTATCCTGACCAAAGCTCTTCTCTCAGCATTTTTGCTGTACACACTGGTGCTAGAGACCTGGGCAATAATGACAGAAGAAGTGTGCTGGATTTGGAAAGAGTTGCACTCCATCTGAACTGAATTAACTGGTCCTAGTGATATCAGCTATGAGGTGAGTTTTGCCTTAGTTTTTTAAACGAGAAACACAGGGTGCATTGGCTGGAAAATAACTGTGGAATAGGTGAGATGGACTGAGAGTCTGGGCAGAGGGCTGAGTGCGAGGGGACTGAGTGCTGAATGAGCTCAAGCTAAATTATATTTCATTAGGATTTGGGGTGGAAAGCAGGTGACACTCAGCGAAGGGGTGAGCTTATGTTGAATCTGAGGATTATTGCAAACCTGAAACTAGGTGGCTCTGCACTATATAAATCAAAATCAGATAAAGACTCCAACAAACCCTTGCAAATTGAATTGATTGGTTTCATGCTGACCCCATTTTCTGGGGCTTGAGGTTGGGGCCAAGGTTCAGTTCAGCTGTAACAGCAGGACAACCTTGCTTTCTTGTCCACCATTCCATGTGTAAGATATTCTGAATTTGTTTCTTGGATAGTTCTGGTGAATTAGATTGCCTGGTGCCGGTATCACTTTTTGGGGTTTTTTTTTTGGTCCAGTCCATTTCCTTAGCAAATATACAAAGTCTTAGAGGTGTAATGGCTGCATGTAATGAAATGAGCTGACTGGCACTTTAGCATTCCCCTGTGTGGGAGCGTCTTAGGAGTAAAACACTTAATTATACTAACATTGTAATTGGAATGTGTGTGTGTGCATGCATGTGCAGCTTGGTTCTGGGTTGGAGGGGAATCCACATATCATGGCTTCCTAATCAAACTGTCTCCTCCTGTTGCATAGATAAATAAATGCATTTTGTATCTGTTACGTATCTTTTAACCTTCATTCGCCTCCAGTAGCAAAAGACAAAAATAGAGTGAACCAAGAAAAAGAGTAACAGAATATTAAGAAAACATTAACAGGAAAAGAACATCTTGTTAAGCGCTGCAGATAAGAACCACAAGAATTGTTCCCTTTATATGCTTCTCGCAGTACAGCATGTCCTGTATGTCTCAGCTGAAGTTATAGGCCAGCGTACAGGGAGGGTATTAGTTTTTAATGTGAAACGCTAGGTGTTTAAGTCAAGAACATTTTTCCACAGTTTGAAATTGTCAGGTGACTGCTGAAAGCTTGGGTTTATGATTGAGTTTCCAGAGCTGTTTCTTTGTTAGAGGCTTGCCACCTAGTGCTAATGCTTGGTACTGCTGCTGCTTTTATTTCCGCTTCAAAAAAGGACTTTAATCAATACTATGAAAACTGCTGTTTAATTGCTAATTTAACACAAGCAGCAGTTGCTAGGGATATGCAGAATGTAGAGATATTTGGCTCTCATGTGTTTGCAAAGGACCAAATACCCTTGAATAAAAATACCGAGAAAGTCACCTGCGGTTCTGAAGGAGCAAACAGTGCAGTTTACACTTGGATACCTCAGAAAGATATCAGCCTGGTTGCCAATTTATGCTAAGGCTTTGTATTGCTCTGGCAGTGTAAACCAAGTGGTGTAGAGACAGTCTAAGTGTGAATGAGAATCTGGTCCATTGAGGGCAAAGGTCTGCTGAAGAATGGGCAGGGAATAAACCACAAGGCTTATAAAATGGCAAAAGCTTGGCAAATAAAACTCATTCTTTCTCTCTCGGCATGTCTACACGAGATGTTTACTGTGGAGCTGACTGATTAACTCCGCAGTATAACATCACCATCTACATGTGAGAACCAGTTAGGTCATGGCAGACTAAATGCTGTGGCAGGTTAGTCCGGCTAAACACAAATAGTACTCTGCAGCAGCATTGTTTTGTGCACCACACTGCATATGTAGATGGTGGGGAGGCTGGCTGAGGCATAAGGGTGCTTCACTATAGGGGCTGTCTGCCAGCTTGCCCCGCACTGGAGCACCCATGTGCCTCAGCCAGCCCCTCTGCAGCATGTTGAGATGGGTTGGAGCAGCCCTGGGTCCACTGCCAACCCAGGCCTGCTAAGATGGGGCTCCATGTGCAGCAGGGGGACTGGCTGAGGCATGAGGATGCTTCAATGCAGGGGCTGCACCCTCATGCCCCAGCCACCCCCCTGCTGCATGTGGAGCCTGGTCAGAGCAGCCCTGGGCTGCCCAGGGAGGTCAGCTTGCCAGCCCAGGGATGCTCTGATGGGGCTCCCATGTGCTATACAGGTGCTGAGTGAAGCACAAGGGTGCTTCAGCATGGAGCTAACTGGCAGGCAACCCCCACTCTGAAGCACCCGCATGCCCCAGCCAGCCACTCCGCAGCACATGGATCCCCACTGGAGCAGCCAGCCCAGGGCTACTCCGATGAGAGTCCATGTGCTGTGCGTGAATAAACTCCAGAGCAATATGCCCTGGAGTGCTTTGCTCCCTGGCACACATTCAAACAGTATGCCTGGACTCAAAAAACCTCCAAGCAATAAGTGCCAGGGTTTATTTATGCATATTAGTTGCCTATGTAGACTCTTTCTCTCTCACCTCTACTAGAGACAGAACCTGACCATTCAAATGAGTATGGAGATTTCTTCTTCTGGACTGTTATAATTAACGCAAACGCTCTCAGTTAAGCTTCCTGTATATGCATTTAATGTAACATTAATAGCACAGCCAGGTTTTAACGTATTAACTAGTATCACAGTGCTGGAGTCTACTGCTCTTATTAGTGTTTTGACTAGTATTTCACTCTGCGTAGTTCCACTGAAATCAGTGAGGCTTTCCATTGAGTAAAGTGTTCCTTGCCCCAAGTAAGGATGTCAGTGTGGGGCACATAACTAGCCGTTTGGCATTGTTAATCTTCTCCATGGATCGCAGTGACTCTCAATTATCACTTGAGCACAGATCCTGAAAGGTGCTCATTGATTGTCAGATGTGGTCAGTATCAGTCCAGCTTTTGGGCTTCAAGTTTCTTTAACAGATAATAACTTACTTTTTGAGCCCGAAGTGCTGTGCTGATGATCAAGCCTACAGCAAATATTATTTCAATAGCTGCTTGGTGTTTGTTTAACATCAATTGTTGCCTTATGGGAATGATTCAATTGACATGGTCCCAAATCACCATTAATGTATTTGGTAATGATTGTTAAATACAGAGTAAGTGCAGGAGGGTTGTCTAGAGCACTGGAGGCCAACGTTTTTGGCAGGCAAGTCACAAATTAAGCCCCATGCCTGCCTTGAGTGCCAACCTGATCCCCTTTCCCTGCCCAATCTACCATTCTGCTTTCTGTTTCCTGCCCTGTGCTCTCTGTCTGATCTGTTGCCCTGTTTAATGCTCCTTGCTGTGTGCTCCCTGACTGATTTCCTGCTCTGCTGTCTGCTCCCTGCCCTGATTGCAGCTGTATTGCCTGCCTGCCTTCTCCCTGATTTGCTGCATGCCACACACACAAGTTTACTGTGTCACTTGTGGCACAGATGCTACAGGTTGGACACACTGGTCTAGAGGATAGAGCTGGGGTTGGGAGCCCAGGCTTCTGTGATCCATACCTTATTCTGCCACTGACTTGCTGTGAGAGCATTAAAAGCTTGGCAAGTCACCTAACAGATCTGTGCTTTCAGTGTCCTTTGTAAAACTGGTATGATAATGTGATGTTTAATCCCTTCTGAACATTACTTAGGACTTCCTCATAAGCAGCTACATCAGTTGTGTTATAATATTCTATTGACTCCTAAATAAAGGACATACTTGTTGATGTTTGCCTAGACAAATACAGAAAGATGAATGCATTTTAGGCCACTGAGGAAATTCCTGATCTGTGGTAGGCCATCAGCTCTCTCCTCCTAAGCCTTCCATTGCTCTGAAGTGCAAAGTCCAATTTTCTTCTGAATACATCTATTGAAGGAGCCTGGACAACTCCCATAGGTATTGATTTCATTGGCTGATTGACTAAACATGTAGGAATTTCCTTCTAATATCTAGCTTGGGCTTTGCTTTTATTATTTAGTATCAGGCTCTGACTCCCTTGTCCTGTTCTTTCCCATCCCTCACTCCCCCTTATGAAATTTAAAGTGCATCTAAAAGAGGACTGGGTTTGTAATAAGTTGCTTTAATTGGATTTGTTCACTATTGGTATGCACAGGTTATCTCTAAATGATTTACTGATGTACTGCCAAGCGCCGCTTATTTAACCTCCTTGCTGCAGTTCTGGTGTATGGATTCCTCTAATAGTACCAGCAAACAGCCTTTTATTGAAT
>NW_005842816.1:571755-573832 GCF_000455745.1 Alligator sinensis | reverse complement strand
CATTCCTGCATTGAAAATCCTGAACGGGAAATTGGAGAGACATTGCCATTTCGGAAATGTCAGGGCCTGCTCCAGCAAGGTATCGGGTCCCATGTACAAATACCCTGAGCTCCCAGTGACCTTGACGCAAGTGGAGGGCCCCCGTGCCTTTCAGGATTAGAGCACCCCACTCCCCCCCAATGAAGGAAAAGGGGAGTCTGTTCTGTTCTTCTCCTTTTTTTCTGTGATCGTTGAGCCACTGCGATGTGAATTTATGTGTGTAATCATCTGTGTTGTAATTGGCAGCCTGGCGTATGAGTCACTAACCAAATTAACTGAAGTTTCCTTTGGGGAAAAATGTAATCAGTTACTACACTCAGATACATTGCAGCAAATTAACTCTTACCATTTTTAGGGATGGCAAGGTACCCGGCCAAGTGTTTTCTTTCCCCCAAACAAATGGCAAGTGGGTTGGAGAAGGAATGGTGGTCTCTTTTCATGGATTAATGGCATCTAATTAACACAGCTCCTGACATGCTCATTCACTGGATTGCCTCCCTCAAGTGTTTGAAAGCCATGAGTCGGATTCCCCAAATTATGAAAATGTCTTAAAAATCATGAGATTTTTCAATACTAATAAGAAAAAACTAGACAGTTCCCACTTTGCAAACACAAGGGCTAGACACTTATTTCCTTTATTTTTTTTAAGGACACTGAAATGGCCACAGCATCACATGAATCCAGGAGCCAGTACTTTAAGAGAAGCACCAACTGTTGAAGGCCCTGAAATTAAATAGGAGAGTTGGCAATACTGCTTTGCCTTAACATCTATTTAGGTGCAGAGAGCCTGATTCAATCCACATCTAGTTAAGCTGTAGGTATAGACTCAGAGAAGTTAGGGGCTGGAAGGGACCTCAGAGATCATTCGGTCCAGCTCCCCTTCACTAAGGCAGGAAAGACTGCTGAGGTCAGATGACCCTAGCAGGGTATGCGTCCAGTCGTCTTTTGAAGGTGAGGGTACCACCTCTGCGGGGAGTCTGTTCCAGACTCTGGATACATAAATCATAAAGAAGTTTTTCCTAATGTCTAATCTGAAGCGATCTTCTATCAGCTTATGACCATCATTCTTAGTCTTCCTAAGACTAAGATGTTCTCCTAGCCCCTGATGTCTGCCCCTTATATACTTAAAGGCTGCCACTAAGTCGCCCCTGAGTCTTCTGTTTTCCAGGCTGAACAGTACCATGTCCTTTACCCTCTCCTCATGTGGTCTGTTCTCAAGACCTCTAATCATTTGTGTTGCCCTCCTTTGGACTCTTTCCAGCTTCTCTACATCCCACTTGAAGTGCGGCGCCCAAAACTGGATGCAGTACTCCAGCTGCGACCTCACTACTGCTGAGTAAAGCAGGAGGATGACATGCTTACTCTAACTTTTGGGTTTTTTCCTGTGCGGGCCGTCTCCAGATCCCATCCTCGTCGCCATGTGCGGGCGGCGGGGAGCGATCCGGGCCCTTTTTTGCGCCGCGCGGGCTGTGGCCAGCAGCCCGGGCACGCTGGGTCGGAGAGAACAGGCGACACGCTGGAATTAGGCACGGATGCGTAATGGTTGATTCAAAGATTGTTTACTTACAAAGCACACACAAAAACAAAAATCACAACTTTGGGTTGTGACATCCCCCCTTGCTGAAGGCACAGCGAAATTATGCTGCGCGCCTGTCATTCGAGTGATCCAGAACTTTATCACGAGTCGTCAAACGAACAGACAAACAAACAAACATAAAATTCCCCAACACCAAATTCGCTCTCCTGGGATTGAGCTGCATAATACAAAAACTGCACGATCAGGGCTTCAGTGGGCGTTATGGCGAAGTCGTACGTCAGGCCCTCACTTCTTCCGATGATATTATCCTTCTCAGGGCCTCTCTTCACCACGCGTTCTGAATTCCGGATCTGTGAACAAAAAAACTCTCAAAAAAAAAAAATAGGTTAACGCATCTTAACATATTTACAAAGTTTCCATGGAACTTTACTATAATACAAGTGTTCACCACTCTAAACTACCCTCTTTTGTACACTCAACTAGATGAAATTGTTGAGGAAC
>NW_005842816.1:568500-569334 GCF_000455745.1 Alligator sinensis | reverse complement strand
ACTCCACCGTGCAAAGAAGCTGCAATTTAGCGGGAAAAATAATTTAGCAGTGCCGAAGCACACACAAAACAAAAATCACAACTTTGGGTTGTGACATTTCCCAGTTCACTGGAGAAGACATTAGGTGCAAGTCAAATTAAAAAAAAAAAAAGTTTCATTAAAAAAAATTCCAGAACAATATCCTTCAGGTTTTCCAAAACTTTACAAACTGTTTACTGAACTGAATAAAACTTTTACCTTGTTTTACTGGTAAGAACAAAAGAGGGGTAGGTAGTCCAGTAGATAGGATACCTAACTAACCTCTGGGGAACTGGGCCCAAGCTATTCTGTGCTTCAGTGCCCCATAGGGATAGTACATATCCCTCCCAGGGTGGGAGGGTAAATATATTGCAGTAATAGGCCAAAGAAGTACTTTAGAAAAGAAGGTAGTAACTATGGGCAGAATCTGGAGCATGGACCATGGTAGAGGAATCTCACAGGTTTTAGGACTCGGAGTGGTCCCTGTAGTACTTAAATCCTACTGCAGCCTGCGAGGCTCATAAGTTTTGTGCTGCTTTCAACATAGGAGTGAATTTCAGCCAGTTAGAGAAGAAACATGATATTGATAGATTTCCCGTCTTCTGGGACAACTTGTCTCTAGCTCTGGGTATAGGTCTTACTGGACAATGTTATTACTGGCAACCTGCTTGTATAGTACCTAGAGGAAAATATTAGAGAGGCCTGCCTGAAGGAGATTGCTCTGATGGTTCAGGTATATAATTCAGACACAAAGGGGGCCTGCTGATCAGAGAATGGACTAGCACAGCTGAAGGTTTAACCATAACATTCAAAACT
>NW_005842816.1:483398-568469 GCF_000455745.1 Alligator sinensis | reverse complement strand
TCCTGCTGTCACGGAATTCAATCAGCTGACACCATGCGACTTGTCAGTATAAATTATGGCAAGTACTCAATGGCAGCCTTTTACTTAACCTTAAACCTCCTTCCAAAAGGACTCTATCTGAAAACTCAGTGGGGTTTTTTCTTCTTAGCGCTCCTCGATAAATATAGCCCAAGCATCTGAGCACTTCTTAAGTATTGATTGTTTGGCATGCTTCTTTGACTTTTAACTATGTTAATGTTTTCCTTTTACTTTTTCTTTTAAGAATAGATTGATTCTTTTTTGATCAATCTATTTTTCTTATTGGAAGAATGCAAAATTCAATTTGTCTCCCAGAGCACCTAAAACTAATTCAGGCAGTGCGGGTGGGGGTTGTAAAGGGGAAGGGAAGATTTAGAACAGGACTGCAAGCTTTTGACTGGAGTCATTTGTCATTTTGCTTCACAGAGCAGAGCATGAAGGTTTTATAGTGTGAGGCTTTGGAGTGACAGAGCTGCATGTGATTTCACACTGCTGTGTCAGGATTTCCTTTCCCAGGCCTTTGTAAGCTGCCCAGACAGATTCACTTCTGCTCAAATCCTGGTGTAGGAGGGAGTTTGGGAGGCAATGATCCTTTATTCCTTTAAATCTGAGTGAAATTCACCCCAACAGTGAGGATGAGCACCAGCTTTATCTGTATACAGACAATACACAAATCCACAAACTTCTCTGTTGCTTATTTCCATTTTACAGGACAGTCACCAAAAATTGCAGTCATTGAAATGAAAGATAGAAACAAGATGAGGTCATTGGGACACAGGACTTCCTTAAAGTCACTGAAGTTACAGCATGTATGACTTCAGACCATCAGGTCCATTCCCCTGTCTTGCTTGGTTGGATGGCCTTTCGAGAGATTTGGGTTTACCCTGACCTATTCTTATTAGCTACCTCCTAGATGAGAGTCTCTGAGAGACTGAGGTGCATGGAAATGAAGCTGGTACCACTGAGAAAAGGGGAGGGAAAAGGAGACCCAGTAAAACCTCTGTTGGTGGAGCTAGCTGGTGAGTTGGTCTGTGGGTTATCATGCGAGTGAGGGAAGGGAGGCAGAGACTCTGATGTGGGGAGATCGTAGAATTATGTAATATAATGAACTTGAAGTGAAATTTGCCCCTGAAGCAAAACAAATATCGTCAAGGCTTTGTGCTGACTGTGTACCACTGTAAAATTCACCCCTAGGACTCCTCTTATTTTTCCCAGTGAATGCCATTTGGTTTCGGTTGGGTTGTTTCCATAACCAGCCAAAAAACTGATCCAAAAAACTAACTGGATGCATTCAGATGAGCACACGTATGAGTTTCCCTGGGGAGAAATAGCAGCGGCACATAATTGTACCGCTGCTACTTGTCCCCAGGGAATGCCTGTGCATGCATGCTCTGGCATGTGGCAAGTTGCCCTGGGTTGGGTAGGGGAGGCCGGGGCCAGCACCTGGGCTGGTCCCAGCAGCCTTACCTGGGGTCCTGGGCCCTCCCAGGGCTCCAGGAGTGGTGCATCAGGTGAATGGAGCCTGGGCAGCAGCTGGAGTGTGGCTCCAGCTGGCCGGGCTCTGGTTTCAAGTGGTGCACGCTGCCACCATATGCATCATGCCGCTTTTTTCTGCTGTGGGTTTATTTGACATCAGGATCTCCGTGCTGCGAATTAGCAGCACAGTGAATGCCTGCATGTGTGGCATGTGCAGTTTATGGTCTGCAGATAGGTCTGCAGTGCCTCAAACTGCACATGTGCACTCAGCTGGACATGCCCACTGAGTCTTCTCTGTGCCTGTTTCAGATGCTTCTTCTGCTCCAGTTAAAAGAGCAAAGGTTTTCTGAAAAAACACATTTGTTCTTTTGCCTGCTGTCCTCTTACCTTATGTAGGCCCATTATCTGATTGATAAAACCGTGGTGGTATTGCCCATGCCTTTAAACTTCTTTCTCTCAGAGTCTGTCCCACCTCCCTTCTAGCCAGCTGTGGCAATGAGCTGGCACATGGGTTGGCAATATACAGCTTATGGGCTACTAAAAACCGCTGTATCTGGCTCAGGCAATGAGCTGGCACATGGGTTGGCAATATAGAGCTTATGGGCTAGATCTGGCCTACTAAAAACCGCTGTATCTGGCTCTCAGAACTGGAGAACTTTACCTATGCCTGCACCCATGCCCACACTAGGTCTAGGAAGTGAGAAGCTGGGTCAGAGCCAGGCAGGCAGCTTTCAGCTGCACACTTGCTGCTGATCCTTCTCCTTGCCCTCCCAGCTCTGGTTCCAACACAGGCTGGGTGGTTTTGATGGCATAGCAGCAGCCGGATGGCTTTTCCCCACTGCTGCTTCCCCCAGTCCCCTGCTCCCCACAGTTTGTGGTGCGGGTGCTGCGGAGCCAGGCTGCAGCTGGGGGCAGGAAGGGGAAGGGGAAAGCAGTGGCAGCTGTGTGTGAGCAAGTTTACAAATGTCTGGTCCTGGCACAGCTCCCTGTGGGCTGGAACCTGTGCTCCCAGTGCAGGGCACAGTGAGGGGCAGTGGCAATAGCATGAGTACAGCTCCCAGGTGCTTGGCCCTGGTGTGGGCATGGGGAAACTGCTACTGAAGCCCTGCTGGACCACAGTCAGCGTTGTTCAGCTCACAGCTTGAAAAATGTTGCCGGTCCCTGAGTTAGCAGCAAGCAGGAGGGAGATGCACCTTATAGACTAACTAAATCAGAGATGCATGAGCTTTTATGAGCCTGTATTCACTTCATCAGATGCTTCAAAAGGAAATGTGCAGAACAGTCTACAAGCTGGCAGAACTCACGTAATCTTTTCTCAGCAGCATCCTGTCTTGATGTGTAGGTGAGAGTTTAAGGCCATACCACACAGGCTAAAATATCCTCCATTTAAAATGTTTTAATAATAAAAAAATCAGTTTAAATTATTTCTTGCAAAATAGAAAAGGGGACAACATTCTTCAGAGATACTAAGCGTCCCACTAAGAAGGGGCTTGAGAGCTCTCACTTCCGTTTCCAGCTCTGCAACTTGCCCTTGGTATGATCTTGAGACACGGTGCATCATCCTCTCTTGCCCTTCACCCTGTATAGCTCTTTACTTCTGTGCAAAACATTACCATTCCACATAAAAAGACACAAGGTTCAGAACAGGGGGAGCTCAGTGCTCCTGTGCCTCAGTTTTCCATGTGTGAAATGGCTTTAGTAATACTTTCTGTGTATGACACTTGGCTGGTCCTGTCTGTTTGGAATGGAATCTTTTTAATGTAGTGCATCTCTCTTACATGTAAGGAGACTGCTTAGCACAGGGGCATCTCCGCTGGCATCTCACTAGGCGTTCCTGTAATTGATGATAACATTATTTAATGCACAACGAGTTCTTACATTCCCCCTTCTTAGCATCTAGGGGGATCCTCTACCTGTTGTTAAAGCTGCTAGAATCTTGTACTCTTTGCAAGTCACTTTTATGTGCAGCTCCTAATGTGTTTCTTTTTAGTTACAGAGTCCTGGGGACCAGCCAGAGTCCATTTTGCTTAGTAGCTGGGCAGGCTGTGAATAGGTACATACTCCAAGCACTCATTGTTGGGTTTTTTTTTTTTCAATTTAAGTTATGGTTTTATATAAATAATGTATGCAGCCAGTCAGTGCTTGGGAAATACATTCTTTTTCTTCTGAAATATTTATGGAGTTGAGTGCCTGCTTACTACCCAGTCAATTGCAAGAACAGCCCTGGAGTTGGAAGGCCCGGTTGCCTTCAAAGCCTTGGCTAAAGGACTGGAGGGGCTGAGCAAGCCTGTTAGTCGAGTGGTGTTGGAAGGCTGCCATTTTGTCCATTGATTTTCCGTTTTTTGAAGTGGATTTTGTGCTGGTGAAAGACTGACAGCTCAGAGACTGAAATCCTCAGCGTCTCCACTGTATAGGTATAGCACAGGCTGCAGCAAGGCAGGTGTGCTCTGTGTTAGTTCCAGTCATGTCTCTGAATGGCCTCCAGGACTAAGTCGGATGCAGTAGGTCATTCTACATGGCCTATGCCAAGCTGGGCACAATCTATATAGCAAGTAACTTATTCACTGCACTTCCTTTTGTTATTGGCTGGGATTTTCAGCAACGGCTTAAAATTATCTGCATGTTTTCTGTAAACATTTCTAGCTAATGAGACACTGTGACTACTTATTCAAGGTGAAATTCATTTTAGTGTAGACTTTGTGCTGGATCTGTATACCACATGCACTTCCTTATGGTGCAAGTAGGATCCCTAAGTCCTACTGTACTTTCAGACACTCCGTCCTTGTGCATGCCTTACTTTATTGGGTGAAATTTCAACTTCAGGATTTGTTGTTGTGAGTGTTTCAGTCATGTTTTGTCATCTGGCACTGTTCTGCTCCCTGATTGGATATCCAAAACCTTAATAAAGAGATGGATTCAAGAAATAAGACCAGATTTTCAAAAGCACTGATCTGTGGTTTGAACTGCTATTTTAAACTCATTTAAAACATGTAACAAATAATTATGGATTTTTTTTTTTTGCCCAGTTCTACTGCCTTTTACCTATTAGATGGAGACCCAATACTGGTAACGCAATTTGCATAGAACAACAAAAAGTCACAAGGAACTAATGACTCCTTGTCATTACTGACCCAGGGGACCCATTACTAGTTACCCTCAGCTGTCAGACCACATAAGATGCTATCAAAGTGCCTTATAGCTAACCAGAGGAGAGCAGCTTTCAATCTTCACCTGAGGACTACTCAAGTAAAAGTTGCATTTTCAGTTCTTAACATTATTTTTCCTGTTTGGCGTTAAACAGAATTTCTTTTTCCTGACCTCTAAAACCAAATCAACAAACTGTTTGTCCTAGCTGGACTGTATCTCTCATGCATTACAGATGTTCTCTGTGGCTGTGTCACCAAGGTCTCCTGTGATTACTCACCTACAGAGTGAAAGTTTTGAGCAGCAATACTCAGCCAGGGGCCACAAAATCCTTTTAAAGGTGGCAAGCAATATTAGCACTGTTAGATGTGCAAACACCTACACATGGTTCACAAGATAAACTCAGAGATTTCCGAGGAATAGGAATCCATAGTGTCTAAAACCTTCTAACCTGTTGTGATCTTTCTGGGTTCTTTGCAACAGAAGAATTGCTCAGTTTTTCCATAGCCAAAAAATGAGTGAAAACTAAAAGCTAGTCTTTTCTAAGGGGGTGTCTTGAGTCTAAGAAGAGGTGCATTGAAAAAGTTGAGAATCACTGCTCATGGTTCATGAAAGGATCATGAAAGGGAGAGTTTGGCCAGAAGGTAAGGTTGTTAGAGGGACCAGAATGACAACTCCTTTAGGGAGCCACGTTGACTGAAGAAGACCCAGTTTAAAGTTGCCCCAAGACATATGTTTTGTTCATATATTCCTGATGGGGGAAGAAATTCTACTGAAATCTATCTTTTGCCAGAGAAAAATGATGAAACCCCATTTTTCAATGAGGTAGGATGGGCTTTAGTGAATCTAGTCATTCAAAGACTTTTAACCATTCCTAATGTACCTAGGTGAAATTTCATATAAGTAAAGCCTCTACACATTGCTGTCATGCATTCTTTGCTACACACTTGCATGTAATTTAACAGAACTATTCAATAGCTAATATTTTATTAGTATAATTTTGTTACTGTCCCACTTCGTTTTCAGGGTTAACGGTTTCCATACAGCATTCTCTGTACACATTCCACTAGCAAATAGTGAAAAGAGAGATATGCTGATGTAGAGATTATTATACATAAATCATTAAAAAATGCTCTTTTCTGAGGAGGGAATCACAAGAGGAGTCATTGACCTGAATAAAAGCAGCTCAGCTATACTCCAGAGAATTTGCCATTTCTGATACATGTTAGTGCTTGCCAACAATTGTAATTTATTAATCTTGTTTTTTCACTTTTCTCCTCCTCTTCTACTTTTACATTTTTTTTCCTTTATGTAATGAAGAATAGGAATGTTTCTAAGAGTGTAACTTGATCTTGAAGGCACTGATCATCAGTAAAAGCGACTGTTGATAAGAAACCCCCCACAATTCCCTCCCACAAAAAATAGGTTGAAGTGACATGTTACTTTGTCATTCAGTCTTCCTTTTAAAAAAGGAAAGAGCAATGCTGCATTTTCTGGATGTAGCAGAGTCGCTTATTGTAAACTACTAGCCTGACACTATATTTGAGGAGAAAAGTAGTAATAGGGGAGCAGATCTTAACTTGTACAAATTGGTGCAGCTCAATGAACACACATGAAATCTTTTGAAGTCAGTGGTACTAGCATGACTCACAGCAGTGGTGTTTTACCTGCATGTTTGCCTGCAGTTTCCTTCTCCCGCCGCATACATACAACACAAGTATGTTACTGTATCCCATATATGTGAGTGTACACTGACATAGATAGCATAGCTAGTTGAGGGGGGGAGAGAGAGAGAGAGAGTGTGTGTGTGTACATAGCCAGATGTCCTTGCCCTCCTATCTCTACATTCCATTATTTTCTGAATGAAGATGACTTATGTAAAGCTTGCCGCACCTCTGGGCTAGTTGCACTATTTCCAACAGTGTTTGTCATTGGAGTCTTCAAAGGGAAGTGAAAGAAACCCCAAAGTAAGGAGGTGTTGGGTAATCTGTCCCTACTAAAGAGCTCCTGCTAATCCCCTTTTTTGAAGCCCAGAAGCATGACCCTAGAAGTCCAGAGACAGAGGTTTTAACTCTTAAATGCAATTATCCATACAAATTTCCAGTCCCTTTCTGAATCGTGCTATGTTCAGTGTTCTTGCTTCACCGCTGTACCAGGAACTTTGCCTTGAGAGCCTTTTACTTGCTTTTCCAGTGCTAGGTTCTAAGATCCAATGATGGTGCTGAGCGTTTACCTCTCCATTATTCCCCAGGCTTCCCCTTAAATTCATGCTATCCTTCTGCTGCCACTGCCATTTCAAGGTCTGTGAAGTGCACAGTGCCTCTACTCATGTTTTAAATCACTTCCAAATCTATCAGGCACTGTTCAGGGTTTGGATTCCATTAGGTCTGGGGCTGGGTATTTTTCACTTCTGTTTCCATTTTGTAATATAGATTGCTTGTTTGCTAGATAGATGCGGGAGCTCGTTAAAGCTGCATCTGTTTTTTTCCAGTGTGTCGTGCCTTTAAAACATTCTTTTGGAAAAAGATGTGAAAAGAAAAAATGCAGCTAGTTGTTTGGTACATGGCATAGTTGTGCAATTTCATACTGGGATTTTTTAAAATGTGGATACCAAAATACATGATTTTATAGTTAATGAACCTACATTTCTATAATAGGTTGAGCTAATATCACATACACATTTTATGTTGGGGGCTGGTCAATCTGGCTTGTAAAGTCTGGTTTCATTGTATTTTTCTTGATGTTGTAATGGTAGAAGAAGGCTTCAGTAGAAGGCTTTGTGAATTATTATCCATATCAGTGGGTGTGTCTACACATGCATTTACACCAGCTTAAATTTACTGTGCAGTAAGAAGGAATAGGCCGGCATCTATACACGCAGGCATTAAATAGCATTATCACTGTGTGTGGACTCACTTGGGACTAAAGTTAGTCCCAAGGGAGTCTATATACACTGTTACTGTGCAGTAAGGCATCTACATGTGCATTACTGTGCAGTAATTAACCAGGCATAAATTTGATACTTGCATGATGCAGGTATCACATTTTACGCTCAAGTTGGCATAAGTCACCATATTTACTGTGCAGGACGGGCATGCACATGTAGACACATGCCCATCCTGTGCAATAATTTTGGTTACTGCGCAGTGAATGCGCATGTGTAGATGCGCTCAGTGATTTGCAGTCCACTTCGACCCAGAAGTGAAATGGACAATCAGTGTTAAGCAAACTCTGGTGTCTGCCCAACTAACTTAGGAGTTCATCCTGCAGAAGTGCTGACTAGAGTTTGCTAGAAAACAGAAATTCTGTTTTGGGTGGTGGTAGGGGAAAGATTTTACAGATTTTGGATATTGTTTTTATTTCATGTTGGAATAAAAATGGGGGCGAGAGCTTGTGGGAAGGGGGGAGGAGAGGAAGCGAAACAGACAGACCATCCCCAGAACAGTCAATAGCTGTGTGATTAGTCCGCTCATCTGGAATGTGGGAGAACGACTGGTTCAATACCTTATTCTAAATCAGGTATTTGACCCTGGCTTTCCCTTCAGACTATATTCAGTCTTTCTCTCTTGCACGCTTTCTTGTAACAAGTCTGCTCCACGTTGTTAACATAGTTAAATCTTTGGGTGAAATGGAAGAGGGGCAGGAGAGTGAGACATCCTGTACCCAAAGCTTTGGGCCCTTGGCTAGGGTGTAACTGGCCTGTGCTCAAGTTTCTGCTCTTGCTGACTTGGAGCAGGTTCTCTCTCTCCTGTTGGAGTTGCTCAAATTTCTAAAAATCTCAAGGAAATGCTCCAGACCCAAGGAAGTGGGCTGTTCTAGGGTTCCCTGAGCCTGGTTTTGCCCAGCAATTCTTTGCTGTACCAGTTCCTAATGAAAGTTTTGTTGAAACCAACATGTTTCCCACAAAGAATTTTGGTTCTGACAAATCAGCATTTTCAACAAAAAAAGTTTTGTTTGAAAATTACTGACCAGCTCTAGTGCTGAGCACCACAGCGAGGCCAATGGGAATATACACATCCTTCCAAGATGCATGTCTTTTCATTTGAGATCTTTAAAGACCTGCTGCACTTGGCAGAAAATTGCAGAGCTCAGGCTGCACTTACAGAGTGCGTTCTGTTGTAACTTCCACCAAGTGCCATTTTAAAATAATCTTTATTTAGACAGTGTTGTCTTAACTACCTATTGAACAAGCTTAGCCTCCTACACTCCTAATCCTCCTGCTTTGCACAAAACACAAAATTAATCTTAAATACCAGAGTCAATGCCGCAAGAAACAGGCCTGGAGAAAGAGACTTTAGTAATACAATCCATAAAGCTTTCCCAAAGGGCTGTTAGCTATCTGATAAAGACCTGTGTGGGGTTCTAAATGCTTCTTGCACGGTCCATTTTGTAGCAGCAATATAAAGGAACTCTGTTTAAAGCTTTGTTGCCTATACAACTGTAGCCCAGCTCCCCTTGCAGCTGTTCCTTGCAGCGTGGGGAAGAAGCAGCTCTTGGGCTCCTCTCCCATGCCCACATCTGCCCATGGCAATGCGCAGATTCTCCTGCTGAGCCTGGCACCCTGCACAGCTGCAGCCTACAACTGCAGTGAGTTAGGAGTGGGAGACAACAGGAGGGGATAATGGTGTGTTGGGAGCAAAGGCTGGAAGGATAAAACACTGCCATTGCTGATGTCCCCAAGCAGCTCCCAACTGGAATGGAGCAGGAGTGGCTCTACCCCTTGCTCCCTGCCCCCAGGTCAGCCAAGAACAGTAGCAAGTGAGTTGCCCCCACATTCCCCCGCTTTAGACAAATAATTTATCTGAACCCAAATAAAGCAGGCTTTATGTGCCTGCTCCCTTCCCAGCTTCCAAGTGTGCCCTGCTGACCTGGGGGCTCCAGCTGTGACTCCATCCCACCATGATGTAAAGGACAGTGTGCTGCACTCTCCTTTAGGAAATCCTGGATCTGCCCTTGCAGTCAAGCACAGAACTGCCCCACTGCTACAGTCCCAGTTTGGTACGTACAAGTTAGGGTGGGCAGACAAGGAGTACTTACAAGCTCCTGGCAGTACAGAGGCTGCAGTGCAAATCTGTCTTTTTTTTCTGTCACTTAGATTTTTCTGTTAAAAAAATGTCATAACCATGGCAGAGAATGGGATAAATAAATCCTGAGAAACTCTGTAAATACAGTGAGCTTCAACACGAGTTGACTCCTGAGCATCCATGGGGAAACCCATTTCTGAGATTCCACACAGCACTATAAGCAAAGTTATGAACATGGCCTGCAGAACAGAAGGGAAGTTGGATGGGCTCTCTAATCCATGTAGAGAATGCTTATAACTGCTCCAAGCATGAAAACAACCGGCTATTCTCAATTATTTCTGCTGTATGGGTGGTCTCCAGTGTAACCCATAAATAAACTTCTTGACAAAGAGGCTAATAGCCATGGCAATTATGCCAACCCGTGGAGGGAACAGCTGAAAGAGCCTATGCAATTGCCATGATTAACAACAGATACAAAGAAAGTTTTTTGAAATAACGAGAGAGCCTTCAGCAGCATTTTGTGCACAGGAAGTAATCTGGGTAAGAAATCAATCTGGACATGGTCAGGTGGGCAGCTAGAGAGATACATTAGAAAGGTATATCTTATATTGGATAGGAGAGGATCCTGTACAAAAGAGAGAAACTGGAGGAATGGGTTCAAATAAAGTATTTGTCTGATTCCTGATAGACTTCTACCTGTAAGGTAAACGGGACTCCTAGCCCAAGGAAATTACTAAAACCCAGAGCCAAAGAAGGAAGAGCACTAGAACTGAGCAATCAGAAGAAAATGACTGTAGTTGGAGAGGCAAAGAAATGCAGGGATTATCCTGAAAATGAATTGCAACTGCTCCTAGAGATGAAGAGTGGGTTCTTTGTTTGTGTTTTGTTTTTTTAGTGTCACCTTGAGGCCCCAACTTATATCAGAGTCCCCTCATCCATGGAGTAATGGCATATCAGACTAATCCTTACCCAAAGAGTTTACTGTCTAAATACACCAGACAAGGTGAGATCCTTGCTGCCATGGTCCGGTGCTCTACCTGTAATGGCATCTTGAGAGAAAAGAGCTGCTAGACACGGATCCAGATGAGAGGGATACAATTGCTCCAGTGCCTGGGCAGCTGGAGTAGACTTATAGAAGGCTACCTTTAGCTGTTATTGGTAAGTTACTTGGGACAAAAGGCCAAAAGACATGAACATTCATATAGAAAGACCATCTTCTGCCTGGATTTGATAATCATAATAAGTGAGATAGCCAAGACATGTCCTCATTTATGTTTAAGACAGCCATCCTATTAGCCTCTGTGATTCCAACAGCACCATGATGAGTAATTCCTTTACTGTTAATCAAGTTACGTTTATGTGAGACTAGTGTGAGCAAGCTGGGAATCTTGCCTTGTATGTAGATAATGAAAGAGAAAATAGAAGACCCAATCAATTCAAATCTGTTAGGACAAGGAGGTTTAGAAGATACTACCCCATGGATAAGATCAGGCCTTTCTGTTCTGTCTAGAGGTACTTCTTGATTAAAACCCATAATAGCTATGCTGTTGGTAGGGCAGTCAGGTCTCCTGCCATTTCCTAGAGCTTGGGAAAAGCTGGAAACAATAGGAAATAAATGAGTGGGTGGGCACCTATGTGCCTTGCTAAGAAGGCCCCAGGCTTGTTTGGTTATATTTGATAACAAGAGGGATCCAAATGTCGAAGGTCAGCACTTTAGATCAATATTAATTGAACCTCAGGGCAACGCTTCAGCAGCAAAACGTTGCCATGTGTTAAAAAGTTTGTCCTGACCTATCATTGTCACCAGTGTGAATTTATCTTTCTGGGCCCTTATCCATTCCACCCTCCCTCTCCCTCCCCAAACCCATGACAGCTGCAACCCTCCTATATCAGCAAGCAGGCTTAGACTATGACATGATTGTCTGGCTTTACCCCTACTCTCCACACATACACAGGCACAGCAGCCTTCCCCTTGTTCTCAGAGCATTTTGGCAGCCCACACACTGTGTGGCAGGACTCTAGCTGCTGCAAGGCTATCTCTAGCTGAGTGATGAACAGATGTCAGGAGAAAACAGAACCTTGGCCAAAAACCCCTAATAGGGGAAAATCTCAAAAATGTTCCCATGTGATGGCCTCCAACTTACCAAAGGCATTGGAAAAATGCAGGAGGGACTTTCCTGAGGGTGGGGAGAATGAGTGGGACGTAAAGTGACTACTGATTTCAGTGCTTCTGGTTAGTCTGCCCTTGGAAAATAGTTTTTCTGTGCAAATATGCATGGTAAGTACTAAGTAGCTCTTTCTGCCCAAAAGTGGGCTGAGTGAACATCTGAAATATAAGGAGTGTGGTCACCCTTGGATATGTGTGTCTTTGTTTGCCCAACTATACCAACACACAGCATTGCCTCCAGCCCAAGAAAGATTTTGAAATATTGGTTAATCTTTTTGAAACACAATCATTACTATTGGAGTTTGTCCCGTTTATAAAAGTGATGCAAACAAGATAATAACTCCTTTTGATATTTTAATAAGAATTGGCATCCTAAGGGCCAGTGTCACTTCTTAAAATAGGATTTAGACTTCAAAGTCACTTGGGTGCTTTGGAGAATGTTGCCCACAATGTATTTGTCCTGGAATATGTTCCTATTCAAGCATACAAAATGAGTGATTTGTAGACATTTTGATCAGCTTCGGGTTCCTTTTGAGCTCAGCACCTCTGAAAATACAGAGTAATTATTATAGTGCCTGACTTGATACGCTTGCATTTGCACGTGTTGGCTTTTGCTCTTACTAGCATTCAAGATTGGGGAGGCTGATAAAGGGAGTAAATAAGTACAATGAAGCACATTGCAGCTGAGGATTAAAGCTTAGGGAAATGCCCTATGTCAGGTCTACTTTTTTTATTGTCAGTCTTCTTTATAAGGAATTACACTAAGAAAACTCCAGCCGGACCTTCCCACATGCCAGTGTTTTGTAATAGTTGGTAACATACCACTTGTGAAAAAGCAGGTTAAAGGTTTTTGTGGCTGAGTGTCACCTGACTTCTAAAGCCTGCATCCAGACCGGGTGGAAATGAGTCATTTAGAAAGTGAAGAGCGCCCTCTTCCACTCTATCCCCAACTGTTGGTACATGTATACACTGCAAACATCATTTCTGAGCTGGAAATTGTGTGCCTGGCAGCAGTTTCTTACCTCTAACTTCTTTAAGGTTGTAAAATAGGCTGCTTTGAACTTTCCAGGCTTGAATGGTCTGCTTGCTTGGATCTCTTACATTTACAAGGAGTCAGACCTGGTTAGTACTTGGATGGGAGACCTCCAAGGAAAACACAGATGCTAGCCTGCAGAAGGTGGTGTTGGTGATTCAGTTAGTGGCTCACTTCCTTCAGAGTCAGGGCTGAACCAGTAAGCCATAGTGGTGCCAGGGAGTGCTGTATTGGCAGAAATGCCATCTTTCAAAGGGGAGGGTAGGATGAAAAGCCTGGGCCTATTTAAAAGGACAAGGATCTAGGCATTTGAGACAGGAAAGAAAAGCTACATTTGATGATGATAAAAGACCATTAGCTTTTCTAAAACTAAAGAACAAGTCATGGAAAAAAAATCAGACCAATTGTATTCTACCTTTGCATTTCTTTTCACTTTCTGTCTGAAAGTGTTTTGCAGTGTTAGACCATTTATCATAGCTCTGATTCTGGAAAGCATCTTTATTCAGGACAGTGCCTCAGTATGCTGTATGTCCATTGTGTGGTATTTTCAAGTACTGAGCATTGACCTGGTAAGTCAATCAATGACTTAGTGGTGACTAAAATGGGAGCAAAGTCAAACCAGTGCTGAGCCCGCTTGAAAACCCACCATTAAAGTCAATGGGATTTAGATACATGCTTAAAGTTGAGCACTTGCTTAAGTGCTGTTCCCAAATAGTTCATATGCTTACATATATTCTTAAGTCCTTAATTGGAGCCTACTACATGACTTAGTGGAATTGCATTACTGATTCAGCCAACTGAGTGCAAATTCATAATTATTGATCATTCATGGGTGTTACTTTTAATTAGGATCTATTTTGGGTCAATGCAGCTAGATCAGAGCTCCTTTTGATAAGTTCTATACATATGGCTTTCCCCTTGTAACCAGATCTTGTTTCTTGATTTTTGGGGGGAAAACTATAATTTGTATAATTTTGTGGGATTTTTTTTGGCATTTCCATCAGAGTTTTCTGAGTTTACGTGTAATATGAACTTCTTGGCATTTCACCCTTTTGAAGTCATCAAAACCAATTTCAGATTTATAAATAAAAATGCCCTAATGAATCTAATATTCAGCAGGCCTCTGTCTTCTGCCTAGATTTTTAATGTTTACACCAGGTGTCTCCTGCTATCAAGGAACCAAACCATGAATAAATTTAACAGATTTTTTTCATAATTAGCCCCCAAAGAGCTAGCAATGAAAAATGCTATCAGAAACATTTTATGAGTTTATAAAATATTAGACTTTTGCACAAAGCCACTACACAGCCTTATAGAACAGCAATAAAATCATCACCTACGTGCAAAAGTAGATGGTTTACATAGGAATCCTGTACTGGCCGTGGCATTTATTAGTCTTAGCCTCTGATTCTACAAACCCTTGCACACAAACATGTGAGTGGTGCCATTGAAATTTGTAGGGCTAGTATAGTGTTTAACATGAAGCTCATGTATAAATGTTTGCAGAACTGGGGCATTAAATTGTATGTATCTGTAAGAGTTTGAAATCTTCTGGGAGAATGGAATAAAATTCATATTCAGAACAAGGGTAATGAGTGTAGTGCATGCTGCACTGGCAAACTGAGTTCTCTAAATGTTTGCAGCCTCAAAATCCTTCATGGGCTAGCTGTTTCTTATTTCTGATTTATGGTATTTTTCTGTCCCCTTTGCTTTCCTTCTGCATCCAGGGCTGCCGTAAGTGGTTTTGCTCTCCAACAGCATAACAACACGACAATAAAGATGCATTTATATAACAGAAATTTTGAAGTGCTTTGCAGACAAATTAATTTACCACTTTTTATTTATAGATCTCAAAGCAGTTTAAACATGCAAATGCATTATTGTCCACATTTTACAGAGGGAGGAATTGACTCTATGAGATGAAGTGACTTTTCTGCACAGAAGGTCTGAAATTGAAACTCTTTCTCTTGTCTCTCGGTCCCATATATTATTTGCTATTCACAGCTGCTTCCATTACAAATTTAAAACTACCCACCAAAGTCAGTCAATAATGACCCCTGCCATGTCACAAGGATATTCATGTAGTTGTCCAAATCCAAGACAATTTCGAATTTAAGACAACCACCAATAATTTGATTCTATATATGGAAAATGTATAAATTTGGTATAACTTTCCAGGTATGTAATCTAATTATTAGAGGGCCATCTTAAATTAGCCCTCCCCCCCAACTGTTATAGTGGGAAAGCAGCAGCAGGGGGCAGGCAGCTATGTGGGGCAGGCAGCCCCCTTGCCCTTTGTCCACACCCATTCCTCTGCCCTCCCACCTTCCCCTGCAGCCTCTGCCCTCTCACTGTTCCCTATAGCCTCTTCTTTGTATACCTTTATATCATATTATGCTTGCCTTTTGTTACAGCTATTACAGACGAAATAAGTCATAGCCACTTATTTCTTGTTCCTTGTATCTTGTTTTCATGTCTTGATATATATATATCTATATATATATACACACACACACACATACACATACTATTTGGTGTTGCTTGGATTTAGGAAACACAGTTTCCCTGGCCCTGAAAATGTCCAGTGTTCTTTACAAAATCCACTTTTCATCATAACCTTGCTTCAGGCCACTTATCAGTTACAGCACAAATAGCTCTGTCCAACTGGCGACTGTTGGTTGAGACATAGCTTTATGTAGGTCTGTAATATAATGGTCAATACCTCACCTAGCAGCCCTGTTTTCCCAGTGACGTTCTTGCATGGAGTTAAATGTTCTTGAAATTTCCCAGTGACTTTGTCCCGCATTGTGAGGTTCCTTTTAGATCTGAAATGTTTCCTCTTTATTGCAAATAGGACTGTCACATGAAGCAGCTTAAAAGGCTTTGCTTTTTTCTGTTTCTCTTCTAGACCTCTTGTTTCTAGAAAAGTTTGTGCGCGCCTCAGATACATACTCCAGTTTTTTTCCAGTTAGTCTTTCAGGCTGAGGAACTTGTGTCCTTTGACCTGTTTTTGCCAAAATAATTTTGACTCCACCTAATAAATGAGGGACACACAATTACCTGCTTCATAATCCTGGGCAGGAAATAGCATGTTTTTTCCATGCAAATGTTTGAATTTTTTTTTTAATGCAGAATTAGAATAATACTGGAACAGCAGGTAAAATATCAAATATTTTGACAAACAGAAAATCTGAGAATATTTCAGAGTGGCTCAATCAAAATGATTGATTTGGAAAATGTTGAACATTTCATTTCAGTTTGAAACTTTACATTTTCCATAAGTGACTTGAAATTGCAAAATCAAGAGGTGCTCTAAACACAAAAGGGATCTTTTCACTGTGAATATCTTGAAACAGGGCATTTTGATTGTTTCTGAACTATTTTTCAGGACTTATCTGGAACAGAAAAATGAAAACCTAATGGGTTCAGTTTTGACGAATCAGAATTTCCCTGTGAAAATACTTTGTTAATGTTTTGTTAAGAATAGCTGACTAGCTCTACTGGAACATACTGGTCTTTATTTCTGGATCCTACTCACCTAACACAACCCAAGGTTACAGAAGGTTAATAACCCTATTAAAGGACAGCAGTCGGTTTCCAATGGCTGCTTTTCCAAATGCCCATACCTCCTCCCCGTCCCTCCCCGCCTGAAAAAAACAAAGCAAAAACCCACCAATAATTACTGACATCTCACAAAACTCCTGGGAGATATATCATTTGTACCATGTTTCTAATAATATTTTATCTAACTGTACAACCTACTGTACAACTGGTGAAGTGACAAATGACACTGGTAGACTTGGGAAGAAAATCAAAGAATTCCGACTCTAAGTCTCTTTGCTGTAGACTTTCAACCACACTAAATATTTTGTTACAGTAACATAATATGCCTAGTATTGCCAGAAGTACCTCCAAAAATGGCAACCAAAAATTGTTAGTAAAGGCTGTTACCAACCAAAAATTAATACAGGAGCATGTGAGATGGAGATAAATATCGAAGGCTTTAAAATCTTTCTCATGCAGAAGTTTTAATAGAAAGAAGGGAAAAAGTCTAATTGCTTCTTTACACTTGGAATCTCTCTGTTGTTTTTAGCAGTGTGGGTGCTCTAATGACAAACTCCCTGCACACTCTGGGGTATGTTCTCATCCTAATCCAAGGGGAGTCATGTCTGTAATACTCATTAATGTCAATGAGAGTTAGGAGGAGCATAAATCTTTGCTCACTAGGATTGGAATCTTATACCCTGATGTACATCGAACCACATCAGCTGCTGACTGAGGAGAAAAAGGAATTCCAGCACCTAGAAAGTGTACTGGAGAGTTCCTAGACTAAACAAGCAATGCAGCCAAAAAAATCAGGGATGAAATTTCTACTCCAGACTCAGGTTCAGAAACACCAGCTGTGATACAGAGAGATGCGAACCCTTTGGGCAGCTTTCTGTTCACACAGGAAGTCCATAAAATCTCTGAGTTGACACCTCTAATTCTACCAGAAATTCTAATGAAGAGATAAACGATGCACATTTTAGTAATTTTGCACCGCAGTACTGCTATGGGAAAAGCCTCACACTTTGCATATACATAAAGAGATATTCAAAAGCCAAGGAATGGCAACAGCTCTATAACAGAGTCCTGATGTGTGATTTCTTTGGCATCGAGCCTAACAAAAAATCACTGTGATTTCCAACTACAAATATTTTTGGAACCACCAGACTTGCTCCTATGTGTACATTAAGTGATGTGAATGCTCAAAACCGGCATAAAATCCCAGAGGGAAACCTCAGATCTGAATATTAACATTAATCTTAGGAAGTCACTAGGAACCATTCAAATCACCATCATAAATTGCAGCAAGAAGGAATATAAGAGTTTTTCTATCTCTCTGGTGAGCAGGTGTTGCAGAGACTCTAATCTATACTATTCAGCGTATAGGTAAAATGGTTACCCTTAAATTTTCCAGTTGCCTTAGGTAAATAAATGACATTACCTCAGTATGGGCAGTAATCTCTCCTATACTAATTACAGCGTAGTTTAGTTCAGCGTATAGGTAAAATGGTTACCCTTAAATTTTCCAGTTGCCTTAGGTAAATAAATGACATTACCTCGTATGGGCAGTAATCTCTCCTATACTAATTTCAGAGTAGTTTAGGGAATATTGCAAATACTGAGAAAGTGCTATCCAGACAAAGCTGGAAAGGAATCAAAGGCAATCATTCTACTAATAATCTTGTATGCAGAATATTGGCAAAAGATGGGATGGCATTGGCTACATTTAAACATCTATTTAGATATCTAATTAATGTTGACTTGATTTTTAAAACTGTTGACTACCTGACAGCTCTCTTTGAAATGAACAGAAGTTATGATTGCCCAACACTTCTGAAAAATCAGGCTGTTGTTTATCCAAACATGGATTTAGATGCTTGTTTTTAAGCACCTTAAGTGAAAATGTTGGCTGTGATACAAAATATTGAAATACTATAATAAGTCCCCTGCAATGTTTTTGTCTATGATTTATAAGAAAGGGTGGGCCATCTGGCTCAGATAAATTATACGCTCATGTAGACCATTGCTTAAAACTTGAGTAGAATCAAACCTGAACGTTTAAAAAAAACCCCCACTTTTCCCATCGTTTCTTGGTTTGGATATGGAAAGTTAAAATGCCACAAAGAAAACTTGTTTTGTGATATAGCAACAGCCTATAGACAGACTTCTTGTAAGTGATAGAAAAACTGTTCAAAGGTCACCTTTCTAAGTCCATAGGATCTTTGCCATCATCATCATGGGTGCTAGATGAGGCTTAAATGGGGCATATTTCCAGAACCATTGTGACTATTGGCATTATTGACTTTCCAGGGATGACTACTGTATTTCTGACACTATTTTTGAATTGGAAAGCACTGGATCTCCCACAGGAGGGTCTGTTCTGATGGGATTTCTAGCCTAATAGCTAGAACAAGCATTTGGAAATTCATGCAGACTGAATTGAATCAATGAAACTTTTGAGATTCAGTCCCTACAGGTTAAAAGGGAGTTCCATGTCCTGAGTGACTGAAATAAAGACATTGAGATAACTTGGGGAAGTATAAAACTGTGGCAGGGAACCCTCGCCCTGTTACTGGGGTAGGGCTATGAAACCAACAGAACTGAGAAGAGCCCTTTAAGAGAAGGGGTTTGTGGTCTGGGCAAAGGCAACTGGCAGGGCTGGGACTGAGCAACACTTGTGTTCAGGCCAGCTAATAGGCTGGACTGGCTGGAAGGGGTAGGGCTCAAGGCTTAAATAGGCGTGGCCTCAGGCTGGATGGCCAGTCCAGCCCAGAC
The DNA here is from genome assembly GCF_000455745.1 of Alligator sinensis. Classification (NCBI taxonomy): domain Eukaryota; kingdom Metazoa; phylum Chordata; order Crocodylia; family Alligatoridae; genus Alligator; species Alligator sinensis. Next base: position 549,286 of record NW_005842816.1, on the reverse strand, counting down.
TGGGGAAGGGGCAGGATCCCCTAGGAGGGCTGCAGCAAGGCCTGGAAGCAAAAAGGGGAGCCCTGGTCAGAAAGGCCTGAGAGGGGGCGGGTTTTGTGGCTTTTTCCATTTTCCTGGGATAGGTGCCAAAAGGGATAAAGGATGGCTGCTCAGGACAAGCTTCTTTGTGAGTGCCTGGAGAGGCAGTAATTTTTGGTTGAAGGCAGTTGCTTGCATTTTTGTTTCAGTTTGTCCAGGGGATAAGCAATGATTGTGAGGGGAAGTGGAGGTCACTTTGCAACTCCTTAAAGTGCCCTGTGTGTTTTCACCCTTTGTGGGCAAGGGGTCATACACTTAGAAAAAGTTGGCGGGGGGAGGAGTGGGGAATTTAACTCCTTTTAGGATGGGAAACCTGGAATGCCTAGAGCCCTGTTGTGGAGCTTAATTCCTATCTGTGACACTGCTACCAAAGAGCCAAGGCTGGATTAAGCAGGCCCAGGACTAAAGGGAGTAGCTAGAGCATATTAGGTCCTGACCAAGAGGGTCAGAGCCTGGACAAATGTGAAAGGGGGAAGCCCTTAAGGGGCCCATAAGAAGTACAGCGGACCCCCCCCCCCCCCTTAAAGGCTCAGGATTCCTCCCACATAATTGATTCCATCAAGACGTGGCAGGAGAAATAGAGGGAGGCAGCTGAGAGGAGCTAGAGAAGGGAAGGGGGCAGGCTAGTTGGCCACTGGGGCATATGACCCACTCTGCAGGGCTAGGCCTGCCAAGGAACAAGGAACCTTTCCTGTCACTTGAACAAAACATTTCTCAAAGAATGGTGCAGCCGTGTTGTGATTTCAATGTAAACCTTGGGATGAGTTCTTGGGGCACAGCCTTTAGGAAGATAGAAATTAGTATTCCAGCTACGAACTGTGCTTCCTCTTGTCAGCTGAATTGTCTAAGGCAATGGCCAGATGCTACTGATGACTTTGAAAAGAGTTCTCCAGTGACCATGGGCTCTCTTCTGATCTGAAGCAGATCCTTCACTGTAACTGGACCAACGCTATAGACGCAACAAATGAAAAAAAATGGTTATGGTGTGAGAGCAGGTTTTTTTTGGAAAACAAACATATGGATTGTCCCATCTGCTCATCTCTCTCTCAGCAGGCACACATACTCCAGTATACTAGGCTCAGTGCAGGCTACTGAGGATTTTTTTTCCAGGAGCTCTGGGCTGAGATATTAGGAATGCAGCTTCAGTCTGAACAACATACTTGGTCAGTTCTGAAGAGCTACCTTGGTAACATCTCATTGCTTAGTGGGGTGGCAACTTTGTTCAATGGAAAGCTCTCCTGAGGAGACAACAAGAGGGAGGTATTACTGCTTTTCCTTCATCCTACATATAAGAAGCTGCTTGATCCTTTCTTCACAGATCTCCTTTTATCTCAGGAGTATTCTTTTCAACACTTCTGTGCTGGTGAATGCTGACGGGGGAAGTTCTTGAGCTGTTCTGAGCACTTACACCAAGCAAAGACTCACTTCACCATTTCAGCCACTGAACGGGCCATATTATGAATTTACCTGTAGGTATTTACTTGGTGGCATGACCTGGTAGCCTTATATTTTCCCTCTTCAATCCAGCATGATAACCTTTACTTGGAAGATGCTGCATTTCTGCTTTGATCATATAGAATGTATCATATAGTCTCAGGTAACACAAAGTTGCTTAATATAGATGAAATAACTACAAGACCTCTTAGAAGTAGGGCTTAAAAAGGGACACCAATGAAATTGGAGCTCTCTAACTGGACAGCAGTCTGATAGGAGAACAAGGGCTGGTTTGGTATTTGGCAGCCAGACAGTCTCTATTGTTATTAGATGAAACAAAGCCTGTGATCTTTAGTCCTTGACCTTAACTGCAGCCACACACTCTTAATCAGACCTTAATTTAACACCTAACATGGTCACAGAAGGGATCAGACATGGGCTGCCTGTTTGATTACATAGGGCTGATATCATCCAAACTAATTTAATCCTCTTTCTGTGTGTTGGGCAGTAGGTGAGAGTTGCCTTATGGATCACAGAGCAAAACAGCCTCCAATATAACAAAATAGCAACATGCCATTTAAGGTTTGTTGCCTTCATATAAAAAAAATCAGTTCTTTTTCTGGCTACACTGGCTGCTGTAATGGTACAGCTTTTTCAGAGAGACATGGAACTTTTTGGCTTTCTAAAACCTATCCACCCACCTCTATTCTGCTCCTGTACTTTGAATGTTTTTAACTTCTCAGCAAAAGGACTCTGAATTCCCTTCTCTATACATGGAGTCTAGTGCTATACTACAGCACCCCATGGCAAAGCTATGCAAATACTTTCCTGTTTTTTATTCTCAGAGGTAGAGCTGTATAAAATGTCCTAGATTTTGTTCAAAAGGCTTTTCATGATGAAGTTTTTGCATTTTGTTTCTGGCAATTTTTGTGCTTAGTTTTTCCTAAAGTTTTCCAAATTTCCCTCCCCACCGAGATGCAGCATTCACATGCTTGCAATGTTCACTATAAAGTTTTGTCTTTTGAACTGGCCTGTGAAATTTTGAGATTTTTTTCACTCAGGAATAGCATTATTTGATGGAACAGATTTTTACTTTCAAGATAATGTGTTTTTGAGCATAACAAGTGCCACCTCCTGGCAACGGAATAACCAAGGCAAACAAAAACCTGTTATATCCTGCACTTTTAAAATGAAATTACAACTTTTTCATGAAACAAGTTTAATTCGGAACTACACACGTTTTCTTGAAGTATTTTGCACACAATTCTAATATTATAAAAGCCTAAGTCTGTCTGTCTGTCTGTCTGTCCGTAATGCTTTGTTTGCACTCTGATTGTCTGGTGGAAATGGCCAATCAGAGTGCTCCAAGTGTGGGGGAGCGCTGCCATGATTCCAAAGCTGCGCCGAGGATAGGACACAGAGCGGGGAAGCCGAAACGCTTCCCCACTCCCTGCAAGAGGCAGAACAGTGGCAGCATGGGGTGTTAGGTGATGGCACTCCATCCCAGCCTCCTCCTCCCTCTCTGCCCCCCACATCATTCTTGACAGGCAATTGGCTACTTACAAGTAGCTTTCAGGTTTCTAGCCACATCGATAGTAATGAGGTTCAAACTGTGGCCAAGTGATGAGCCAAGAAATTTAACACATGGTTTTTAAATTTTTTATTATATAATACAACTACCAGCAAAATGGGAGGCAGTGTCATTTTGGGGAGAGACTCCTTCACTGGCACTAAGTAGTGAAAGACTCAGTTCCCAGTTCTGTCACTTGTGTGTTGGGACAGCTTGGGCAAGACATCCCAACTCTGCTTCTCAGTTTCCCTTCTGCAAAAATGGGATAATCCCACTGACCTCCTGTAAAGTGCTTAGATATCACGACAACAGGGGATATGTAAGCGTATTACATACATTCCTTACCAGCTAAACTGAACTAATATACTCTCTCAAGTAGACTTATCCAGTTTACATGCCATGTTTGACTGCATGTTTGAACTCCACTTGTATAGCTGAAGTGGTAAAACTTCCCTTGTATTGGTGCAGTTCTGCTAATAAAATAAACTATACAGGCACTCAGACCTGCATAATTTGGGGGATTTGTCTTTGTTTTTTCTATACAGGAAGGAAAATAACCTATAGCAGGGCCGTCTTACTTCTGGGTGGTGGGCTCCCCATCTTGTGGGGTGCACATCTCTTAGGCCACGTGTTGCATGAACCACTAGTTGTACATCCCTGAACTATACCAATAAAATATACTGGTATAATTCCATCTCTGTTAGGGTCATACTGGTAGAATTATAGTGGTACAAAGCAGGGTTCGGATTACACAGGATTCAGCACAAATTACTGTTTGCCAGCAACTGCCCCAAATCGTGGGCGGTGTGACTGAACTCTTGGAAATGTTGGGCATCATGGCTTTTCTAAAGGGCTTCAGAAATCTTGATAGACTAGCAGACCTCCTGCCTATGTCTGAAGTGAAAGCACCGACCTTGTAGTACAGTGAGATTTTTACAAACTCCCAGGACAGCTCTGTTTTGTTTGGTTTGGGGTTTTCTTATGACTGAAAATCTTGCACAGCTCTGGTGGTGACCTCATGCTAGTGCAAACATTGTGTTGATTTGAAGGAATGTAGATAGGTCTGCAGAAATGTCAGGGGTTGCCATTAAGACGTCTCTTACACCTCAGCAGGAGCACTCAGCATTACAGGGAGCACTGTTACTGAGATGACATGCAGTAAGTAATACATCACTGGAGCACAATTGCTCTGATGTATTCCAGTAACATGGTGTTAATGTGCCGTTGCTTTTCTTTATTTCACCACCAAGGCATCATTTCTCAGTAGTGTAACGACACAGACAAATGGGCTTCTGCTTCAAGAAAACGCAACAGCCTAGCTCCCATGGGGGTATAAAACCCAGGCAGTTGGCTAAAACCACCCCATATCCATTTTGCCTTCTGTCTTAATCTAGGATTTGAATTCAGGTCTTTGGATGTGAAAACTTGGGGCCCTGGTCTTGCAAGATTTATTCACATTTCCCTTTGTGCTTCATAGGCCTAATTCAAAGTGCATTGCAGCCAGTGGGGCTCTTTCCATTGACTTCAGCCAGCTTTGAATTAGACTGAGTCAGCAATCCTGTTATTTCTTGTTAATATTCAGCCACGGTGTCTAAAGTTAAGCACATGACTCCCTTTGCAGGATCCAAACCTAGTGCTCTGACTGACCACCAACCCCATTGACTTAAAGTTGTCCATCTGTCTTTCTGGCCATTACCATCTTTTGCTTTAAAGGGCAGATTTCCAAGTGCCCAGCATTCAGAATAGGGGATAGTTTATTGACTGACTTTTTTCTACCATGGTCAGCTCTCCTCAGCCCCATTTTGACACTTAGAGGCAGATTTACATGGGAATTCAGCCTGTTGGGTGCTGACCTGTGAGCTGAGCTGTTTTCAAAACCCAGGGTTGCCAGTTCTCTAAGTTTTATGGTGGGTCTCAGAGTATTTAATGTTTTTCTTAAAGCCACAGCTCCCGGATTTAGTGGATTTTATGAGCATCTCAGGTTTCATGAAACAAAAAATAGTAATCATTTCTACCCCTACTGGTTTCCAAAGAAAAGCCTAAAAATGTTAACTCACTGTACACAAGAGGCATACATTTTAGAATAAATCCAGAATTACAGATGGTCAAAATGTTTTAAAGGGAAAATTTTAATAAAAGGAAACAAAAAAGGACTTTATTTGGCCTTCCACAGTAAATGTTGACTTTTAATAAAAACTGTTTTTTGGAGTCTGTCCAAAAACCAAAAAAGTTTGTTTTTTTCAGGTTTGATTTCCATCCCATGCTCCCCCTCCCGCCCTCCCCCTTCTAATTTTTCCAGGAAAAGAGACACTTTGGTGCAAATTTGTTTTTATTGAGAACTCAGTTTTCCATACAAAAGAGTTTTTTGATAGAGAATGTTATCCAATGTATGTGTGTACACACACACGCACCTCATGGTTTTAAAATTTAATATCAGGCCTTTTTTCAAGTCTGACTCATGATTTCTGAATCCTTGACATAGGCAATACTGAACATCTGGCCCTAAATTTGGGTGCTAAGCTTTTTTGAAATTTTGCTCTAAGTTTTAAATTTCAGACATTAAAAAGAATCAAACTCAAACAACCTAGACCAGACTAGTCACTTGCCAAATGTTAGGCTATAAATTACAGCCATTTCTTTTTATTATACTCATAATGCTAAAAAAAAAAGAAAAACACCAAAACCCACAAATCTAATTATTACAAATGTGTTCTTCGTCCGAAGCGGGGATGGTATGCTTAGTTTCAACCAGAGCCAACTGCTGTAAACCTCTTGAAAGAATGGGTCCAGAAACACTGACATAGCTATAACTCTTATATTGGTCCTCCAGGGGAACATCTAAATAATAAAGTTAATTAAATACTATTTATACTCATTGCACTGTGAATGTGTTATGTTAAAAAGACTAAGCAGGCCAAGTGCTCAACTGGTGTAAAGTGATTTAGCTCGTGTCTTCACTGAGCCTACATTGTATGACACTCTCTGCCAGTCTGGTCCATTATTTACAAATGACTATGGCACTTACACATCAGAGACAAATTTGGGAAAAAGGCACCTTTATTAACTACTGCATTTGTTCTCAGTCTTTTCCCCCCTGGGACCCTACTCCTCTATCTAGGGCCTATATCTCATACGTGAGAGTCTGATACCTACTTGCAACCAACTTGAGATTAGAAACCCTTAACTAAGAAACCACAAAATAGTATTCTAATGAGCTTTATGGCTCCTTGGTAGGGCTGTACTCATGGTATAAGTGGTACAATACTCATTCAATACTCAATACTCATTCAATACTCATTCAATACTCAATACTCATTCCCTTCAAGAATGCATAGTTAGATGTGAATAGATATCATCAGCAACGACCCAGTAATCTGGCTTCCAATATGGTGAGTGGAGGTTTGCCTGCAAATTTTGTGTGTGAGAATATGATTAGGTAGGGATTTTTTAGGGTGATATCTTTTACTGGACTAACTATGTATTTGGGATGAAGTGAGACAAGCTTTCAAATGCAAAACATTCTTCTTCATTTGTGGAAGATTGTATTTCCATATTGGGAAAGTACCCTTGGCAATTCGCTCCTACCCAAGTGTGCATTTCATTTCTATTATCTGGATAGTTCACGCCAGCTCTGGAAGGGGAAAATTGATATCTAGATAGAGGGCTGAGGCAAGGCCTGCGTATCCTGTTAGATGCTATTGGAGGTAAAGATGTATCAGCCTTATGCTGGCTTTAAAGTCACGAGGGAACATAATGCTAATTGTACATGGAAATCCAGTTCCTTTTTGTACCTGCATTTTTGCTTTTCACCCTCAAGTCTCTCTGCCTTTTGGAAAAATTCAGCCCTGGATGACATGCTTCAAGATAATACTGAAAGCGGTTTTTTTCTAGTAGTCAATTTACATCTCCCCTATGAACCTTGTAGGGAGCAATTTGGGAGATGACTAGCTTATGGCAATTTATAGGGCTTTTTAATAGCTTTAGCCAATAGCAACATCTCACATATATTGATTCTGATGGCCGGCAACTGGGAAAATGGCTAACTTTAGATAGAGAGAAGCACCTCCGCATTAATTACTGGTTCAGAGAGTGAAAATTGTAACCGATTGCATCAGAGTTCTGCTGCTAACACATCTGAAAACTTCTCCTCCCCAGATGAACCACGTGAGGGTTTAAAAAGTGAATACAATCCCTAATTCAGAGCAGCATTTTATTACTTGCTTTTAAGAGGCACAAGATGCCTGTAACCCTCAATATGAAATTTCCGTTGGCTAGAAATAAATTCAGCTCAGTGTTTTGTTTTTATTCCCCTTGTGACAACCTTATGAGAGAGATAACATGTAGCCTGCAAACTTTCACTCCCTCACTCAGGGCTGAGGACAGAAGTGGCTAGGAGCTGTGGTTTTTATAAGCACTCCACTGGCTTCCTCACATCTGGAGGTGAAAGCAAACATACCACTGGCTACATCCTCAGAGATGATGAGCAACTATAACTCTCAGTGGGCACTGCAGATGCTCTGCACCTCACTGAATTTGACCTTTACCACATTACAGGGAACCATCCTGCTATCAGCTGTTACGATTTATTTATATTCCAATAGCACCAAGGGCTTTGGTCATGAATATGGGCCCCATTTGTGCAGACCTACACAAATACAGAACAGAAAGATTATCCCTGCCCCAAATAACTACTAGGTAAATGAGAGTGGAGCATCACAGCAAGTCAACTGCTCTGGATAAATTGCCTGTACACATGCATTTAACATGTAGTTGATTCATTTTGTCCAAATAAAGTTCCTAGTGATGGATCGGGCCCTGCTGTGCTGTAAACGTATATAAAAAGAAGACAGGTTGTGCCCCTAAGTATTTACAGTCAAAGTAAAAATAGAAGAACTAATAATAAAAATAAATTTTCAAAGACTATTAAGAAACATTTTGACCAGATTAGGCTAGGATACTTCAGAGCAAGTAGCAAATAGTTATCACATGCTCTGCACCTCTCAGAATGTAGCTCAGTTTATTCTTTTCTTGCTGCAGACACCAGGAAGGTATCGATTGCAGGGCTTGGAAGGAGAACATCCACCACAAAGTCTGCTCTTTCAGTGAATGGAGACATTCATTCCACTACTCCCAGAGAGCCAGGTCAGATTAATTTATAGGATATAGTAATAGCTATGCTGACAGGGAAATGTGCCCTCACTCTCATTAGAAACCACTTCTCTCTTTATTGAGCTGTATCCTCTTACCTTCATTTGCTTTCAGTTTTGTTGTCTAACATTATTTGCCACAATTGGGTCAACTTTCTATCTAGGCTTCCTTACATGAAGATGGCTAAAAAGGAAGAAACAGGCCTGGCCATTTGGTGACCCTTTCCTAAAGCAAATCAGTAAATTAACCATGTTTTACAGGTGACAAACAATGTGTGTAGACCTCTTTTTTTTTTTTGGTCCCTTGATATTGTTGGCATTTCATTGGGCACCCCAAACCCCATTTTAAAAAAAGGGGTACCTATGTCTTGGCACCTAAATAAGTGGGTTGATTTAAAAAAAACCCTGAATATCAGCAGCATCCAGTGATGTCATTTCTGGACTGTCAATTGTCATACAAGCCAGCTACCTATAATTTCCCTATTTCTATGGAAACATTAAAGTTTAGGAGATCTATAATACAGGCTATCTGCCAATGCTTCTACCTTAACAGTTGGTTATTAATATTCTTTCCACATGTGACACAAATAGGGTTGATTCTGTGTCTTCCCTTACAAATATGTTTGTTGGCTTTTTGGGTTGCAAATGTCTAGTGGGTGTGGGAAGGCGCAGTGTGCATGTCTAGTCAAGTGATGCAGCTGGCCAGAGGCCAGTTCCACCTGAGCACTAGGGTGAAATTGCACTGCAAGAGATGTTCATTAGTGGTGAGGCCCTCCATTGCAGAACCAAAGGATTATTCTTCTGGCTATTCTCCTTTTTTATGTAGCCGAAGCAGCTCCCAAAATACAAACCCACAATGTGCTTGTATTTTTTTTTTTTTAATCTTATGTGATTTCAACAGATTCATGCATCTGTGAGAAAGCAGTAAGGAGAGCTAACTTATGAGTTTTGAATGCCAGGAACTGGCCATGCTGGAGTTTACATGAGTGTTATTAAGTGTTGCATTTGAATATCCACTTGTTTGACTGCCTGTACTCACAACTGTCAGGTTTACCATGGGATTTTGCATTGTGCTTCTGAATACATTTGGATTAGCTAAATAGGTATATAACTCATTTCTTTGTTTTCATGTTTCAGGAATGCAGAACAGGTTAGCTGAGTGACTTGATGGTACAGCGAGTTGAGGCATGTCACAGTTAAATGATTCATCCAACAGAATGAGGCTAGAATAGGGGTTCTAAATTAAAGGATCTGGGTTAGTCTCAACCTATCCCAAAGACCACCATAGTCTGGCAAAGACGGGTAATGTCCAAGTAGACATCATCCATAGCAACAAAGGGCCCGGGTCCACAAACATGTTTAGGTGCTCCACTCCCATTGGTTGATTTTAGTTGCAGTGAGGTGACTAAATAGGAGTAAGACACCAAAGCATTGCTGTGTCAGACTCTGAATGCTTTCAAGAGGTTGGGAGAAGAACGTGCTTATCACATGTCAGAGTAGCTCAACATCTTACAGAGCTGGGCTGTCTGTCATGTCTCATCCTGGAGGGAAAAGATGTCTCCTGTTTCTGAGCTTGTACAATGCAATTCCTCTACTGCACGCGCTCAATGGAAAGCTCCATTGAGAACACTGTCAGCTCTAGAAAGGGAAAATAATATATTAGGCCATATCCTCCCCTCAGCCACACTGTGATGCAGCCTGAAAAGCCCCTCTAACTCAATTGAGGTTACTCTGGATTTACACTTCAGTGACTGAAGTTAGAATTTGGCCCATTGGTTCTGAGTAACAATCCCTTTGCTTTTCCTGCATTTTAAAACCAAGGTGGGAAGTGTGGTTGCCTCTGTGGCGGGTCAGTAGGGCAACTCACTCCTGTGCTGAGTCATTCGGCATCAAATGACTGCACCCCACCAAAAACCAAGCTTTGAGTGCCTCCCCTGCGGTGCCTCACATCTGGCCAACCCCCTTTCTGGAGCATACGCGCAAGCTTGGGGTACCGCTGCCACCACCTGGATTCAGGTCTTTGTCTAGGCCCTATGCCGCCCGGGATACATGGACCCTGTAGACCGTGGGATTTTGGGGTGCTTCTATTAGCCTGAAGCATTCACCGGCAGCCTCCCTTGTAGGAAGAAAATAAAATAGCCAAGCCCATCTTAGCAGGTCCCTTCCCTCTTAAGCACACACAGCAAGGCATGCTAAAACAGATACATTTATTGAACAAAGAGGGATAGGGTGGGGAAGGAATACCAATAGTAAAATGTCGCAAGAAAACCAACCTTGAGCAAATCTGCATGTCTTATCAGCCTTTTGATACATGACTAGAGTACATTAAACTAACTTTCTAGTTAGGTTTCTGGTAACTTACTCACTACCACATCCAGAGAATGGGAGCGCTGCAGAGGTCCACACTTTTATGTGTGTGTTTTAAAATGTCTGTCTGTCTTCTTCCTGGAGGGAGCTTCTTAAATAGCCCTCCTGACCTCACCACCTGGACCCAGTCAGGGACAGGTGTCATTTGATGTCAGCTAATCAATTTGAAAAACATCACAGTTACCTAGGGGAGTGACATGGGCTTAAGCCCCTGCCCCTATGTCGTGAGGTCAGAGCTCAAAACAATAGAGAGGTTAAATCCACACCCTCTTACCTGAGGCCAGTCACATAGGCAGTGGCAGCGAGTTGGCTGCCTAAAAATCAGATTGATAGACACATGAGAGTGAGAGGGGAACAGACAGCCCCAAAGGGAGAGGAGGCTGAGAGGGAGTTCTTTCACAGCTTCTTCTGTCCAAAACAGGAGGATTTGCTTGTGTGCCGTACCACGTTGCTCCCATAATGATGGCTGCGAAGAGTGCCAAAGATTTGAATTAGGGAGTGGTGACATTTCCAAAGGAACTGCTAAATGTCTGTGGGATTCCCAGTCCTTTTCAGCTCTTGTGCTTGTACAATTCTTGCTCTGTTCCTATAGTCTACATGATATCTGGAAAGCATTCTCAGGTCACTACATCTGTGGGCTCTAACAATGAAGACCAGTACATCTGGCTTCTGTTTATGTTAGTGGATTATCTCACCATTGTCAGTCCCTCTTACAAACATCATCCTGGTTGTGCATCCCAAAATCTGTGCTGGACTATGGTGTGTTACTGCTGCCTGCCCTCCATTCAGATGTAAGCTGTAACCCACAATGGAACAGAAGCTGCTTCAAACCTCAGCCTTGGGTGATCCAACACATTCTGGGATCCTTTTGCCATTAAGCCACAAAATGCTTGGCATTAATCTACTTATGGGGTATGGGGTTCATATATTGTTTTTTTGGTAAACAAAATACCCTTGTGAGCTCAAATTTTACAGCCTTGGATTTCTGTCAGAGGAGGTGTAATTTCAGATGTAAGCCCTGGCTGATACAACTTAGGTCCTGGGATGGCTTCTCACAAAAAATAGAAGATGTTGTATTGCATGTGTGCATGTATATATTATTAAATAGATCATATGAACCTGGAAAAATAGATTTTAATCTATCGGACCTAGAAAAATCCACTAGTAAAGCTAGTGTAGCCCCAGAAACTAACACAAGAAGCAAGGGGCAGTTCCCATTTTGATATAGAAAATCATAGGGGTTAGAATCATAGAAAATTAGGGCTGGAATTAGCAGGATCATCCCCAACTACATCACTCCAGCCAGGGCTTTATTGAGCCATGCCTTAAAAACCTCCAAGGGTGGCGATTCTACCACCTCTCTAGGTAAACTGCTCCAGTGCTTCACCACCCTCCTAGTGAGAGTTTTTCCTAATATCCGACCTAAACTTCCCTTGCTGCAACTTGAGACCATTTCTCCTTGTTCTGTCATCTGTCACCAGTGAGAACAGTCTAGCTCCATCCTCTTCCAGTAGTTAAAGGCTGCTGTGTATTTACCTCTCAGTTGTCTTCTGCAGACTGTTAGGGTCACAAACCAACAGGCCAAAAGGAGAGAACAGGTAAAAGGTAAAGAAACATCTGCACTGTAATACACTCAGCACCTTCATTTTGCCCCCCCCGCCCATGCAACACTTCTGGAGGTGTCCCCAAACAAGCCTTGAGTTAGGGTTACCATATGTCTTGGTTTTCCTGGACGTGTCCTTTTTTGGGTACTCCAATCTCCATTTGGGTGGTTTTTTGAAATCTGAACAAATGTCCAGGATTTTGCTCTGCTGTGCTGGCAGGAGTAGGGGGGGGGCGATTGGAGGCAGGGGGCCTCACATGTAAACACGTGCACACACACGTGGCTAGCATGCAGCAAGGCAGGGTGGTGGGAGCAGCCTTGGAAGTTGGATGCAGGTAAGTCTATGGGGAGTGGGGGTTGGAGGGCCAGGGCTTGGGGATTGTCAGGGGGTAGAGAGGATGGGTTTGTGAGGGTAGGGCAGGTGTGTGCTGGCACTGGGAAATCGTGTCTAAACAGAGGGCTGTGGCAGGGCACAGGGACAGGGGGGAGGCACCTGCCCCTACAGTGGAGGAAGGGGGTGGAGGGGTCCTTTGGGGGCAGTGGGACCGGGGGCCGGTGCCCATCCTTTGGGGGCAGTGGGGAGCTGCACGGATGGGCTAGTGGCACCAGGGGCTGGTGCAGATGCTCAAAAGAGCTGGGCACCCAGGAAATGTTGCCTGGGGGGTGGGGTGTAGCCAGGCCACCTGGTGCCCAGCCTGGGCTGGGGGTGCTAAAAGTGTCCCCTCCTCCTCCCTCCAGCCTGCACTGGGGTTGGATTCGCTCCATTGCCACCCACATAAGCGAGAGCTGCCACAGTCGCTGTATTCCAGCCTGGTCAGGACCGGGGAAGCTGGATACCCCCTCCGACAGGGCTGTGGGGAGCAGAGAGGCTGCAGGCTAGGAGCGTGGGGCACTGGCAGCGCCAGGGGGATGCAGGTTGGAAGTGAGGGGCACCAGCATGGCCTGGGGGACTGTGGATTAGGAGTAAGGGGCACCGGCAGGGCCACAGGTCTGCAGATCAGGAATGAGGGGCAGCACCAGGGACGGAGGGCTGCAGGTTGGGAGTAAGGGACATTGGCAGTGCCAGGGGGCTGTGGGTTGGGAATGAGGTCTCCCTGGCAAGTGCCCTCTTCTTTGGAACTGGTAATATGGTAACCCTACTTTAGTCCCTATAGCACTCAACCAGCAGCCTGCAGCTGCCCCCAAGTCTGAGTCCAGCTCCTTCAGCCCACAGTCCTGGCTGACTGAGCTAGTGAGATCTCCAGCTCCACTTTGCAGTCCTCCGCGTAGGGCTGCCCCGGTTTCACTTGAACACTGCTCTGTCTTTGCCTTACTCCAGCCTCAAGCTTTCTCTTTCTTTTTCCCTTGCCCCTCTCTCCTGGGGGTTTCTGGGAGTTGTAGTCTAAATTAATAGTTAGCACAGCTCTGCAGACTGTCCCCTGATTCTTCCTGCTGTTACACACATTACATTCACATTACACTAGATGTGTTTAGGCAAGAAATAAGGTACCAACTTTTTAACAGCACAAGCAGTTAACCACTGGTTTCACTTGCCAACTCAAGGGGTGGAGTCTCCATTCCAGGAATTCTTCAGACCAAAGTAGGATGTCTTTCTAAAAATATAGTCCAGGGCCATCTCAAAATGTGGTCTTGCTGCAGTAGTTACAGTGAGAAGTTCTGTAGATGAGGATGTATATTGATACTTTCCAGTTCAATGCCAATAGGAATCTAAAAGACCTTGTGGACATTTCAGTAGGCTTTATTATAAACAAACCAATGAATCTCTTGGGTTTTACTGGTCTCAGCTTCGGCTGGGAAACTCCTCAGCTGAAGAAGTAAAAACCGGTGGATTTGTTGTTCATTTCCAAACATAGTTGTTGGCTTGAACTCATTAAAATGATCTGAAAAATTTCAACTAGGAATTTCTACAAGGATAGATTTTTACACAACCTGAACGCTCATTTTGGTACCATCCTTAAACACAGGACCATATACCGTTCTGTTTTGTTTTTTCTATACCCCAGGATTCATTCTTTGGTTCCCTTGTATGGAGAATCAGCTAGGTTTTTGCAGTAAGCAGCCTGGTGTCTAACATTGCAGCTGTTAGATGAGATGTTGTGTATGAAGCTGGCATCTGCTTCATTCATCGGGGAGGTTGGATGGCGTGTTGAGTAGACAATGGCCTTCAGAACAGTTTTATGGTTACACAATGCGTGGAGAACCCAGGTGATCTGAATTCTTTTCCTGCCTCTGATCCAGACTTCCTGTGTGACCTTCAGCGAAACCCTTTTTTCTGTGCTTCGGTTCCCTATCTGCAGCGTGGAAGCAGTGATGTTCCTCAGTCTCACAGGTGTGTGTGAAGACAGACTTGTTATTGTTTACGAGCTACCCAGATGCCACGGTGATTTGTGGCATACTAAAACCTATAGCAGTAAAAAAAAAAATCCTTACTTAGGCAAGGTTCGGCTGGAGGGCAGTAAATGAGACAAGCAGCCACATAGTAGATGATGAAGATAAAAGAGGAAGAATGACCAGCCCCTTTATCTGCTGAGCACGGTCCATTCTGTGCATTGAATGACATTGGATCCTATAGAAAGAATGGCATGCGAAATTCATTTATAATTAAATGAATTTTTAGGACCTGATTCTCCCTGCTGTAAATCAGGAATCAGCCCAGGTTCATACATGGAGTTATGCCAGTATAAAAGTGGTGTGCACAAGATGAGATGTAGACTCAGCCTCTGAACCCCTTTTCCCCCACCCTTTATTCTACAGCAAATGCCCCGTGCTGGAATAGCAACTAGGTATCAAATGAAAACACAAAACAATGACAACAGTGCATTCTTCTGAGGCCACATCATATTATGTCAGTCTTGTCATGTTGAGTTACATTAGCGTGCTTTTCATTATGTTGTGTTATGCCATTTGACACAGTGCAACATGCTGTAAGTAACATAAAGTGACCTCCAAGTATAAAAGAGAACACAGTTTTTGTCAGATTAGATAGTGGCTATAAATTCTCAGCGAGAGAGAGAGAGGTTTGGATTCATTGTCCTGAACAACAGATGCTCAGAACTTAAATTAAAACCGCAGAAACCCAGCTGCCCTGACTGTTTCCAAATAGGTCTGTGTGTCTCTGCTCAACAAAGAGAAGAGGATTCTCAAGAGGGCTTTCAGTTGTTTAACTTATTTAAGAGCCAGTAGAGGCACCTGTAATAGCTCTTTCTTTGCTTTTCTTCTGTTGGCAGTCGGTCACACTGCATGGTGCACTAGTGTCACTGAGACTTTCCAACTTCATTGCTACTTTGTCAAAATATAGTAATTTGACCAGCATTTTACCAATGTACTTTCTGAGCAGCAGTGTAAAACATATCCTCTTTAACCAGATTTAATCAGCTGCTAAGAATGGAAAAGGGGGTATTTGTGTCTCTGAAAGGAAGGGGAGCCCCTCATTAATTTAGGCTAATTAAGCAAGAACAGATGGCTCAGGTTAAGGTAGTTCTAGTTTACAGTCCCACTTTACTTGGAGCAGTGTTAGACGTCCTTGGATCAGTGAATTAACCCAGAGTTCCCAAGCTTGGTTCCTTCTTGAACAGTGAGTAAAGACTGGTTCATTTAAGATGGCTTGGATGCTAGCATGGAACTTAGGTGACATAGGTTCAGTTGTGTCTTTTGTCACAGGCTTCTTGTTTTGGACCGTGGTTGTGTTCTCACCTGTAAAACAGGGATAGTAGCAGCACTGCATCTCAAAATGGCATTCTAAGGAGTTTAGATGCCATCAGGATGGAAGTCACATCCTCCCTAAAGATAACAGATTATAGAGCCTGAGAACAGCAGTAATTGGCAATCTTACAGGGTGCCGTTCACCCCTCTGCAAGAGGGCAGAATGGGGTCCAAGTGGCCTTGTCCTCTGCACAAGGTTAGATTTCAGCCATAAAAGCCAAGAACTGACTAATGCGTGGAGATTGAAATCCTCTGTCACTAACGGTGTTCAGAGCTAAGGTACATTACAAGGACAATTCACTGTGGTGAAGCCAGCCTCACTTGTGAATGTGCTGTTTCAAGGCGGAAGTCAGAGGACTTCAGTATCCAGATTTTTTAATCTCGCATAACTCCTTTTACAGGAAAGCAATGTACTTTACACATAAATGTGTGTGTGTGTATTTATTTGTGTGTAAACTTATATTATATTGTTATGTGTGTATATATGTATATTTAAGAATATGTCTCTGTCTTAAATGCGTGATGCAATACTGTTGTACAAAGGTGGTATCAGCATTTTTGAGATACACAGTGAGTACACTTTTTTATCTGGGTATTTCTGATATATTGCCTACACCTTTAGTGTTATTTCTCCTTACTGGGAGGAGCTAAGGAACTGGGAAAGAGTGCTGGATTCCATTGTGCTTTCCACGTCATGGGAAGAATGCCTGAGGTCTCTTTACTGCATCTTTGCCAGCAGGGATGGCATCAAGAATGGAAAGGATACGACTTGGTCATCAAATTCCAGGGCTGAGTTTGCAAAGTTAACAGAGTTGCCTTGTCCACTGACAGTTGCAATAGGATCTTATGAAGGGGTAATAAATATGGAAACTCTTCTCAAAACTCATTTTCCAAAATGTAGCCATGCTTCAGGAGAGAGAATGGTTTTGCAGGAGGAAGGAACATAGACCATGGATTTGGCGCAGCCTTTGAACTTCATTGACACAGCATATGACTTAGAGTCACCTGACTTATTTTTTAATCAATTGGCTTACTTGTAAATCAAGTATAAATGAACATCCTTTCCTCCAGGACAGTCTTCCCTTAAAGGCCTGTCTGAAATGCTATCATAATTTATTATGCTATTAAATGCTACAGTACAGAACAGTTACAGTTTTTGAGCTATGCCCATTAAACATCTAAGACTCCCATCCTGAATCAGATCTATGCTGTCAGATCCTTATGCCATTGACATCGGTGCTGCTCCATCTGAGTGCTAAGGTCTACCTGCATGGATCACCTTGCAGCATCCAAAACTTGTATAATTAGATATGAGACATTTCTGGCAAGAACTTTTAAGGTTATAGAGAAAATCATTACATTTGGTAGCACATCAGACCAGACCTTAGGGCCAATGGGATGTGGAGACTCCTCAGTGAAACAGCTCATTGAGGGTTTCCAGGCAGCCTGGATCTGGGAGACTTCCTGTTGTTATTTTCTTTTCTAATTAATCATTGTATTGTCCCTCTTCATAGCACAGGGTTTTCAAGTAAACCCAGCCTGGTGACAATCTGAATCTCTAAAGGACTGTCCTGTTCTGTTGAGTTTTGTGATGCGGAAAAATACAAAGCACCAGAAAGGCAGATCAAAAAGGGACAATGCAAAGGACCCTGAAGGCAGACTTAAGTTTGGTATTTAATATTTCAGGTAAAATACTCATTTAGCATCAATTATCCTTGTTGTGTGTTTTTTCCAAAGGAAATTGCCTTCTGAATCAGCCAGCTCTCTAATTACCAGATTGAATGATTGAAATTTTTAGGGCAATTAAATTCAAGCTTTTCTTTTTCAGATCTCATGTTATCCCCCTTCTCTCCCTCCTCTCTGCAGTCTGGAGCCTTTTTCTAATTTGGAGACAGTTACAAGAGGCAAGCAAACCTTTAAAGCCAAGATGCATGTCTCCCCGAATTCCTCTGTGGGTTTGTTTTATAGACTGAGCAGAGAGGGATCTGGTGAGTTTTGTTCTCTCAATATATGCACATTATTAACATGCAGTAGGGCGGGTTTTATTGTAACATGTTTTGTCATAAAAAAACAGCTTGGAAGGTTTTATTAAATATAGAAAGTCTCGTGAAAAAAAACAACCATTGGAAATAGTTTTCAGTGTTGCTTATATCTGCAGATCAGCATACCAATTGATAATGGTGACAATAATAATACTATGCCAGAAGAGAAACTCAGAATCACAAGAATTGAGAGGAATATACAATAATTCTCTTAATACAGGTGCAAAGAGAAGTACACACAACAGTCAGATATAATGATAAAACAAGAGACATAGGGCACATCCAAACGAGTGCGCATGTGAAGTTTGCAGCGTCTCAGAGCTGTTTGAAGTGCCGCAAACCACATGTGGTGCATATGCAACCATTTTCTGTGCTGCTAATTTACACCGTGGTGCCAGAATTGGACGCTGGGAGATCCCAGTGTCAAAAAAAGTGGTGTGGCACACATGGAAGCAGCATGGCCACCAGAAACAGAGCCTAGCCATCCAGAGCCATGCTTTGGCTGCCGACCAGGCGCTGTACAGTTGGATAGGTGCCACTGCTGCCCTGAGAAGCCCCCAGGACCCCAGGTCAGGTTGCTGGGGCCAGCATAGATGCTAGCCTCAGCCTCTCCTACCCCAGCAAAGACTATATGGCATGCTCCAGAGTGCATGTGCAGGGGCGTGACCTGGGGCATAAAGCAGCCGTACAAATATGGTTATACCAGCTGAGACTCAGACCCACTATTGCAGTACCGCAAATAATTTATGAGTTGTGAGAGCTGAGAATCTGCACCTGCACACTCATGAACTGAGAAGCGTGGTTTGTCCTAGTTTCTCTGCTGTCTTACAGTGAATCATGAGGTTAGAAGGGACCTCAAAGACATGTAGTCCAAACCTCTGCAAAGATGCAGAATTCGTAAGTCCTAAACTGCCACAGGTAGATACATTTCCAGCCTCTTGAAAACCTCCAGTGAAGGACTTCCCTAGGCAGCTTATTCCATTGTTCCACAGTTTCTCTTAATATCATGATGACAGCAGGCTTTGGTAATTTGCAGTTACATGTGCCACCTCTGGGAGCAAGGCTGGAAGAAGTCAGGGGTCACAAAAATACTTACGGAGATGCCATAGAAACCCCCCTGGATTTTTCTAAACAGACACTTCTCTATAAATCTAGATACATGTGTCTAAATATCATCTGCACAAGTAAGTTCTTTGTGACAGGAGAACTGCCTTCAGTCTGTATTTGTATAGTGACAACCACAAAAGAGTCCTGGTCTATTATTAAAGCTGTTAAGTGCAATATCAATACAGCTACAACACCCGTGATAATAATACAGGAAATAGGTTATTTGGGCCGTGGTTCTGGTTATGCAAAAAGTAATGCAGCTTCTAGGAAATACCGAGATACATACTCCAAAAATGGAGATTGCAGTTAGTGGATGGGATGCTGATTTCAGTTACATTAGTGTTAATCCAGAAAACTCCACTGAAATCCTTTCAGTTATGCTGGCTTTACACGGGTATAAGAAAAAGAAGGATTTTGTCCTATTTGCTACATTTTTTACTCAACTTGGTTTTATTGGCACTATCCCTAACCAAAGGTATATTTTCCTCTTTTTTTATTTATATTGTAGCGACCTAAGATGCATCCAGTAAGGAACTAGGACCCATTGTGCTAGATGCAGACTATAGACACACACACTAATTTTACACCTTTAGGTGCAGACAAAAGTGACTATTTTCACCCAATCTTGCTACTGAAAACAGTTTATAGTGGTGGCCAAACACAAGTGCATGGCTGCAGACAGCTTAAAAATGGCTGATTAGCTGAAAATCTGACTTTGAATGAGGGGTCAGATGAAGACTTTCAAAATGTAGCATCTTCTGTAACTTGTGTCTGCAGAGCTCCCAGCCTGTCGCTGTTTTCAGAATGGGAGGGGGGAAAGGGAGCGGAGGGAGTTCAGTCTGGGTTTTTTTCACCCCCCTGAAGGGTGAGGCGGGTGTATTGGAGCCCCTCGCCCCAAGGTGGGGGGCTCCGTTTCACCTATCCCACCTTTCAGCACTGCCCGGAGAGCCCCAAGAACGAGCTCCCTCTGAAATCTTTCCCCCCTCCCATTTGGAAAACAGCGAGCACTGGCAGAGAGCTGTGGCGGTTGCTATGAGAACTTGGCTGCAAGCTCCCAGCCCCCAGCTAGATTCCCCTTTCGGCTGGAGCCAACAGTGCACTTCTGTTTGGTCTGGGGTACGGTTGTAACACAGAGCGCTTTGCAGAAAATGTTCCAAGTTACAGCTGGGAGCTGCACTTCTGTCTGCGCCCTTTGTTTCCTATTTTCTAACAGTTTGTGTTTCCACTAAGCAAAACAGTGAGTCCACACCAAAGCCCTGGCATAAACCAGGGAACTGGTGAAACCACTCTGTATTCAGAGTCTCTCTTTTCATGCTTCAAAGGCCGTATGCTCATACTGGATGAGACCCAGACACTTCTGCAGAATTACTCCTTTAGTTTCACTGGTGGAAGGGGCAAGGAAATCAGACCTGGTCTTCCCAATGCTGTCACAGTGCTGCGTTAATGCTCTTTGCATGTAAACCCCAATTACGATGGCACCTTCATGAACCCTCCTGTACTTCTCTTCATGAACCCTCCTGTACTTCTCTAAAGCTTTGGGCAGGTGCTGGCCACATCTGGCAAGATCAGGGCTTCAGTTTAAAACAATATAACCTCAAAATAATGAATTGTTGTAATTAATAATGAAATATAAATATGTAGGATTTTCCACGTTGTGTAAAGTGCATTTCCTACAAACGGAGCCTCTCTGCACAATCTAATGGGCGCTGCGGAACTGGATAACTGGCACAGTGATCTCCAGACAGAAGTCATGGTTTGGCAGTAGGTGATCTGTTTCTGCATGTAGGTGTCACAGGACAGGGTCAATGGATCAATTTCCGTATCTTGAATTTAGCACTGTTGATGGTCCTGAATTACTGCTCGTTTCTGTTGCACTTTCTCAAGGAGTATCTGTATTTCTCTCTCACTGGCTTTCCAGGAGGCCTTGACCATTTAAAATCCTTTTGAGTGTGTGCCCTGTATTCACTCTTTAGAAGCACATGGGAAAGCTCCTTCAGCTCTGACTCATTGTGAGGACTGTACAATTGCATCCCAACTGCCTACTCTACTTATCTACTGCATTATTTCTGTGAAAGCAAAAGCCCTGCGTGGAACAGATGCTTGGAATGGTATTGGGATCCAATTACTGCACTTTTCCAATCTTACATCTATTGTCTAAACTTGGAGCAGGCATATTTTTACTCCTCGGTGACACTATATAAAGAGACAATTGGCATTGTGTTGCTGGCTGGCTAGTTGGCACAGGAGGGGCAGAAGGATCAGCAGCACCATGGTAGGATTTACTTTTTCCCATGCCTGTCTTGCTTTCTCTCTTTCTTTTTCTTGTCCTTTCTTCTTTCCTTTCTGTAACTTTAGCCCCTTTCCTTTCTTTTCAACTTGATCATTCTAGCAGGAGCAAGGATAATAGTGCCAGACCCTCACCAAATCCCAAACTGAAACAGAATCACATTCAGATGGAGGAGACAGGCAGGGCCAGGGATGAGCTGTGAACCCCAGAGCACTATTTTGTACAGATTAATAAATGCACTCGATGTGGATGTAGTCTGGACACAATCCTGCCAAGGTGGCATGGATTTGCTAAGTGGGGGAAGAGTTCACCAGGAGTCTGTTTCCCAGCCTAGTTCCATAGTGGGGACTAGGGCAGCAATTAATGTTATTGCTGGTGCTGATTAGCCCCAAGGTATATGGTCTGCTGCAAGGAGAGTGCCCTGTGAATACATTGCCATTGACATATGGAGGGGAGAGGTAAGGATAACTACAGAAATTGTTGTGTCCCTACTCCACCTCACACTGTCATAGCCTCACTTAAGGCATCTTGCTTTGTACTAGCATGTTGACCCTAGGACCTTTTACAGGGGAACCTCTGCATGACTGGCTCAGCCCATGTGGTTTCAAAGATCAAGGGCAGAGTTTTAATCTAAGATACAGTCTGAGTATCTGGCTCTGGATTCCCGCGGGCAATTTCATGGGAGTTGTTACAGTATTATTAAAAAAGAGCTGGAGGTCTTGGCTCTGCTTCTTTCTGTTCACCCTTTTCCTGCATTCTTTCAGACTCTATCTGTGTAGTATTTCCCAACGGTGTCCTAAGGTTGTGAATTATTTGGATGTGGAGAACACCAGAGAGGGAACTCTGCTTGAAATCCCTTTGTAAACCATTGTTCAAATTCTGGCTCTCTTTAAGCCGGTGATAAGTGTGGCGCAGTCCATGTTCTGAACAGGATCAAACGATACTTGAAACAACTTCTAAAAATCATGCTGAAAACCAGGTTGTAGTCTCAGCTTGTTCAGGGCTAATATAAAAATTTGGGCTCTGCAATTACACACCTCACCAGCAACTAAACCATGGTCACCAGTGGTCTAGAGGAGATCATATCTGTCCTGCGTTTTCCTTCTTGGGCCTTGGGTATATAAACTGTACTTTGACTTTGCTAGAACCTAAGCCAGCTATTCATCCAGTGACTTGTGTTGGGTCTTGGGGTTTTTCTTTTTTGCCTCTCTGGGTTATTTTTCTCTCTCCATTATTTGGTGAAATGACTCCTTTCCCACAATCCCCTGCAACTCTGGAATAATTAGGGCAAGTCTTTCTGTAGCCAAATTGCGCAATGCAGTATATCTCCGAACGTAGTAAAATATTCTACTCTGTCTCCAAAATCCCAGCTCTACCGTCGGTGGTAGTTCTTTTCACTGTGTCTTTTGTTTTGGGAAAGCATCTTCTGAGGTACCTTATAGTGCAGGGAAACATGAAACAGATTTAAAATGGAAAGAAAAAAATAGCCTTAATGAAAGAAAGCTGAGAATATCTTTACATAAGGAAGTGATCATTTTTTATTAATCAGAGGGAAATGTATATGTAATTATGCTAGATGAACTCTGTGGGGAAGGTTTTTTTTCCTCTTTATGATGTCTTAAGGGATTTATAAATATTACAGAGGTTTTATAGCATCATAATATTTCAGATGTTCAGTAAAGCTACTTTCAAAGGATTAGTGCAGACAAAGCAGCATAGTAAAAAATAATTACAAGTCAGCCAGTGCTACTAGGATCTGACATACAAGGCTGAAGAGAATGAGAATGGCAGGGTTCAGCGAGATAATTTTTCTAACAAGAGGCAGACCACACAAGTGCTGCAGGATGGAGCGCTGAGAACGGTGTGTCTGTGGCTCTCAGTTAATTCCCGGGAATTTCAGGAAAGTTGGGTCTGCGATGTCTCTACATGCATGGTGCTGATGGAGAGAGAGAGAAGGGGAGGGGGAGGCCTTTTTCATATTCCAACAACATTCCTGCGTTTATTCAGTTCAGTGACACCTTGTAGCAGATTCGGTATGCTGAAGGGAATCGTGGACCCAAAAATAGATTGCATTCTGATCAAATGTGTTTTGCAGCCTGCCAGACTGTCTGGAATGTACCACCTGTACTAAAATATACTGACCTCGATAGAGCATTGCTGATTTACACTGCCAGCTGGGGAATCTAGCCCGTTGCGTTACTATGGAAATGTGTATGCACGTGTGTGTTTGTATGTAGGGCATTTTGCACGGGTCCATTAGTATATGTTTAAGAGGAGGTCATGTATGTGCCCGAGAGTGTCCTGTGTGGCTATGTTAGGGAATGAGACTGTGCAGAGCATTTTGGAGCTATAGAGTTTGAACAGACTGTGGTAGGGTGAATACTGTGGGTTTATAAGTATGTGGAAATGCTGGAAACCAGTGCACTCTTGGGGGGCATGAGAGAGAGACAAATTATTGCAGTTTAAGGGACTTTGTGTGGGGACAAGAGAGAGTGTATTAGAGGATGGAGTTTAAGGGGCTTTAGGATATAGAAGGGATAAAGGATATGGAGGGAGGCTGGGACTGTGCGTAAAATGGTGATTGAGGATGAGAAGGGAAGGATTTTCTTCTGAGTACAAAGAGGGTAATAAAAAAAATCTGTGTTTCTCTGTTGTGATAGTGTAGGTTTTTAATTGTATTGTTGGAGGCTGCTGCCTGTTTGGAATGCAGATTGTGCGCTTCGAGCAGTTGGTGCTGCTTAGTCCTCTGGATTGGTCACTGCAAGGCAGGCACTTTGATGGGTCATAAGCTCCTCACTTGCCTTTGAAAGGATCCAGACTGTGCTAAGAGAAAAGTGACTTGCCCATTCCTCGGCTTCTTGGTACACTTGCAAAATAAATGATCTAAGCAAAGCAGAGCAACCTCAGCACTGTACCTCCCCAGCCCTGTAGACCATACATCTCAGTTTAGCCAGGACAGTCCTGGATTTTGTAGGTTGGTGCTGGCCGGTTAGTGAAAGGTTCTGGAAACAGAGGCAGAGGTAGGTGAGCAGGGCTGTGCGGCGCAATCCAAAGGGGAGGCAGAGCAGCATGGTGTGTCAGGCAGGTGCGTGTGCAAGTACCGGTGCTGCTGTGTGGGAGCAAGGTGGGCGGACTGGAGCAGTGCCCAACCCATCCTGCTCCCTGCCTGCAAGCACAGCTCAGGAGAAGCTGGGTCAGGCATGCACCATGCAGCCCTGCCCCCCAGCCAGACTGTGCCCCCTGCCCACCTGCCTCTGCCTGCAGCAGCACCATTGATATGGGGGGGGGGGGGGGGGCAGTGTCCCAGATTTCCTTAAAAGTAATATGGTCACCCTATGTAGAAACCCTGTGGATGAGCATGGCATTCTATTCAAAAGTTGGATTCAAAGTTTACCAGAAGTTTGCGGGGCTGAGAGGGTCAAGTCTATGAGCCCAGTTCAGGCAAATAGCACATAGAAAATGCTAACCATCCTGCAAGAGCTGAAGGGGCAGCTCTTACCTTGAGGTGGCTTCATAAAGTGGAGGCCTAAGCAGAAGTACGGTGGCAGAACAATTAATGTGTCTCATATTCAAGCTTCTGGCACAATAAGAGTCCCACTTTCAACTTGTGTTGATAGCTTCCCTCAGTCAACCCAGCTGCACATGGATTCCCAGTCATTCGGACAGTGCGGATTCAAAGGTGGCCAGTTGTGATGCTAGCCACATTGCTCCCTTGTGGGCTGCAGACACAGGTGTGCCTTACCTACATGAGCCTGATGGGCTGCTAGGTATGGGAGGACCTTTGACTCTGATGGGCCTGAGCTTCCAAGGCAACAGGGAGTCAGGCTTTCATGTCACACATCCCGTAGGCTAAATTCTTCTACTATTTGCTTTTTGAAGCCACTGCATAAGTGATGTTCCAAAGGTGGGGAGAAGGAAGGGGGTATCCTTTCTTTAACCAGTAAAAGACCTAGGAAATTGGATTATTTTTTTTCCTCATCAGCATTTATCTTACATTATCAAGAACATCAATATTTGTGGTCCCTGTATTAGCTGAAATACCCCCTTGGAAAACCAAGAGTAGTGGATCTAGAACTTTAAAGGGGTTGGAGTACTTCCTGTTCAATCCTTAACAGAAATAGCAATTTTAACCCTAGTGTTAGGTTGATTAGAACTTAATGAAAACAGGGAGCTTTAAACAAGCTGAATTAAGGTCTTCTCAAATAATCCAGTGACACTTCCTTGGTATCTCTGATATCATAAACCTATTATGGCTCCAGTGTGCTGTAAAGTTTATCAGGGTAGACATGGTGTGACTATCTTAAAGTTAAAAACCTGATACTGCAAACCCCATCCCGCAACCCATGTAGATGCAAACTCGGTCCTTACTCCCTTTTTTTGTAGGTCACCTTTAAAGCAGACAAAATTCTCGCACAGCTCCCCCTCCCCTCCACACACATGCACATGCTGAATGCATCTCTGTTCTTACCTTGCACCCACAGAGGCAGAGGCGACTCTGACTCATTGTTTCTGTCTCTCTGTGTCAGCATACTAGCCTTGTTCTCTCAGACTCCCTGACCCTACCAGACAGGAGAAATGTAAGGAATCCTAGTGAAGGAAACACAACTCACAGCAAGCCCTTGGCTAAGCTGAGCTGTCTCTAGGCCAGGTTTTGTTATGTTCCGGTTTTATTTAAAAACTTCTAAGAAAAATAAGAAAAAGGCCCTTAGAAACTCAAGCCAACTAAGAGAGCACTAGTACTTGTGATATAATCACGTGATGTGTGGATTCGCTTTCAAAGGGTACTGTTGTGTTCTTCACATTGGGATGATTAATATACCCAGGCTGGAAAATTAATAGACCTGTTCAGTCACTGCAACATTCCTCCACATATTTTGCTGTCAGAGGCCTTGGTATCTTAGCAGAGCGGTGCCACAGATGCCCAAAGCTCTTCAGATTCTTATCTATCATTTTTCATCTTTTGATCTCAAAGCACTTAACAAAGGTAGGTTGACAGTGTTACCAACTTTTGCAGGTGGGGAAACTGAGGCAGAGAGAGGGGGAAGGGACTGGGAGAGGGATGTGGAGAGCCCAGGAAGCTGATGAGAATCCTTTGAACAGTAGATCCAACAGACTGAATTTAGAACTAATGATGGAAAGTCATTCCCGTATGACAGCTGCTCGGGGCCTGAGTGAAATATTTTGGTGGGCTCCATCCAATTCCACAAGTGACCACATCATAAAAGGTTTTGGAACCCATGCCTCGAGTATCATCAGAAGAGCTAAAGATAGAATGGGCCACATTGCTGGAGGTCAGGCTTGAAGCCTATTGAGAGTTTGCTGAGACAGGGTGACATGGCCCAGGTGCAGGCAAATAGGCTTTATTTTAACAGTACTGCTACACTCACTCACCTCATTTAAAGAAGCCATGTGCTGATCTTCTTCTGTCTGTCCATCATATCTCTTGGCTTTTCCAGATTATCTCATTCAACTGCATCTCCTGGTTCAACACCCTCCTGTGCTCATGCTCTGGGACCTCTGTAGAGGGACCCCACCAGAATTTGCCATGGAAAGCCTAATACACACTTTACTCAGGGCTTTGAGCATTAGGATGCTGGTGTGGTAATTCTAGCCCCTCCTTTTTATTGTAGTGCTAACCTTTGAGACATAAATTAGTTGCAAGAGAGAAGCATGAATCAGATTAAATAAAAAAGTCATAAATGAACTAAACATCTGGCCTTCTCTATATGGAGCAGAGATGGCTAATGGTGGTCTATAAATGGGATCACTATTAGTCATCTCTGCTAAGCCTCAAAGTCCAAACAGAGCCATCTAATAGCGCTGCCAAAAATTCAGAGAGCAACCATAACTATACCCCTCACACTACAATCATTTCCTTCTAGATAGATGGTCAGTACTTTCCAATGATACTTTGCAGATTGGATATATTGTTAAGAAGCGGGGTTGTCCCTAGCATTTCCATTCTATCTGGAAATGCCAAAGTCCACCAGGCATCTCATACTGTATGGAAATGCTGCCTATTTCAGCTCAAAATAACACTTATTTCATGTGTAGGAGGAGGAAACAGTTTGTTTTCCAAAATCAATATTTCTACATTCATTAAACATTCCATTTGTTCACATCTCTTTCTGTGCTTTGGGTGGCAATTTATCCTTATTTTTCCCCAGACCTTTCCATCTCTCTTTCCATAGTTCTGCAGTGAAGCTTTCTCCATTAGTTGATCAGGGTTTTGGAGGCAAGTTTAGAATGTGTGCATGTGGGGGAAGGTATGCCACAGCCCTAATTTTTGAACCCAGCAGAATGGCTGAATGCCAAAATCTGCAGTGGCAAGTTAAGCTGATTGAACAGTTCATATTTCCAGTAGAAATGGATGGAAAAATGTTCTTGCCCAGATACAATTCCCCGGTTGTCTGACCTGAATTGAATTTGAACCTAGTTTGGGTGAGAGGTGAAAAGTGAGGAGTTGCCTGCTGTGTCACACTGAATGGCCCAAACAGATCAGAATTTCTCTTCAGTTACCATTATGTAAAATGCAAACAGAAGAGTAGTGATGAGCAAATTTAAAACTAAGGGTAGCCCGATAGTTAGGGCTCTAGTCTGGTATACAGGATCCCTGGATTCAGCTCCTCTGTGACATTCTGCATGACTTTGGCCAAGTTACATAGGCCCAGATTTTAAAGGCATCTAACTCCCATGGATTTCTATAGAAGTTCAGACTCCTAAATAGGACCTATGTGCCTAAATGCCTTTGCGGGTGTCTTTCTGTTTGTTTAGCTATTAAACAGAACAGTTGGAACTTTTCCTTTGGCATCTCTAAACCAACGACGTTGGGTGCCAGGCCGGGTATGACAGGGAATAGATCACTCTAGATCACTGGTGCCTAACTGTCTGGCCCTGCAGGATCCCACACAGGGTTGGCACATGGGGTTGGACCTTAATATCCAGATCCACCCACAGGCCAGCCCTATACCAACCCAGTCTTGGCATGCATTAGCCTGATTCTGTGCACCCCAATCCAGCCCTGCACCAGTCTGATGTGGCCCTGTACCAGCCCAGTCCTGCCATATGCCAGCCCAACCCTGCGCACCCAGATCCAGCTGCACACTGACCCATTGTGACTCCATGCTGGCCTCCTTTGGCTGCATGCAGCCCCCACACCAGCCTGATCCAGCCTGGCCCAATTCTGTCCACCTGGAAAATCGATTCACTCAGTGATGGTCCATACAGGTCAGGCATCTAGTCTTCTCTGAGAAAGTAGGAAAGGGCTTGTTTTCCTTTCATAGTTCCATATTAAAATCCTCACACATGGCTTAATTTGGAGCCTGACTACCTGCCCATGCAGGGCAATAAGGTAGAATAAGGAGCTCCCTCACTGGCTGCTTGCATTATCTGAACAATTCATTGGGGCAAGAAAACCTCCTTGGTAGAAATTCATCCTATGCTTCATAACTGTAGCATCATTTTTCTGCACTTGTATGCTTGTTATACAACTGCCTTGATAAGAAAACCAAGGGAGAAAATAAAACCTGATACAATCCTCTTGTGCTGCTATTGCCTGTTGTAAAAGAAGCATTCAGTGACTTACCTGGATGTTCAGCACGTGAGTTATTATATATGTGATCTTTCCATTTGTTTTATAGGCTCCAAAAAAGGCAAAGAAGAAGACAGAAGGAGGTGGCTCCAATGTATTCTCCATGTTTGATCAAACACAGATTCAGGAGTTTAAAGAGGTATGTTCCGCTATGCAGCCTGCTATCACTGTTAATTAACAACATAGGTTTAGTTTGTAATCATTAGTCTATTCTCCATCTGCTCTGATAAAAGACAGTTATTTTCTGACTTATACCAATGGTTTTGGCTGGTAAATTAGTTGGCGTGTGAGGTTTTATAAATTCTCTCTTTCTTCCCTTCTTTCTCTTGTATCAAGCTCTACATGTTCTACATTATTTACAAACCTCCAAAGCTCAATACAAAATAAAACAAATTACCATCTAATTCACTGGATACTTATTCAGGAAA
Source organism: Alligator sinensis (assembly GCF_000455745.1). Classification (NCBI taxonomy): domain Eukaryota; kingdom Metazoa; phylum Chordata; order Crocodylia; family Alligatoridae; genus Alligator; species Alligator sinensis. Next base: position 519,930 of record NW_005842816.1, on the reverse strand, counting down.
GCACTTGTATACATGCTTACGCCTAGTCCTATTCCAGAGATCATTTGTGCATGTGCTCAACTTCACAGATGTGTTTTAGTGTTGTCTGGAATAGGGGTGTTTTCTTGAACTGGGGCCTTAATTAACAGACTGTTCCATAATAGCAATCGAAAATGCCTCTCTGTGTCCTTATACCACAAACCAGAAACCAAAACTCCCTGAAACCCTGAACTTACTTCTTTCTTAATACCTACAAAAGAATACAATTTAACCAGAGGGCTCTGTCAAAATAAGTTGTGTATTAATCAGATATTGCCGATTCCTTTGTCATTTACCTGTGTAGAATTTAAATCAACGGGCATAAGAAATGAATGAATAAAATGTTGGTCAGTTTATTCTTTTTCTGCTCATTCATGAGTGTGTCGCCATTTCCTCAGATATATTTGTCAGTATAATTATTCTTTTTTGTTAACTCTGTTTTTGCCCTTTGAGCTGTCTTTGCTAATTGTGGTTGGTTCGCTAAGCTACACTACATTGTTTCTTTAAACACTCAGGGCTGTTAATATATGCAGTTTAGTTTTTTGCATGATGTTTTAAAATTCACTTTCTTTGAGGAGTCACACTACTAGAACTCAAAACATGAATAACTCTTAAAAACCTACCATGAAGTTTGTGAATGTGACCAAAGAAAATTCATGGACATTGTTGACTTCTTAATGGGAAGTTCCTAGCAGTTCTTCTAGCTCTCTTTGGCACCACAACAAACTTCCAGTTTTCTTTTCTCTGAGGGTGACTGCTAGGGCCATGACCCCATAAACAAAAGCTGGTAAAAATGCCACTTTCATGAACTATCTTAAGTAAAAATCAAATCTTGATGAGACTTAGTCATCCACTAGAAGTAAGCCCATGAACAGGAGTGAAAACAGTGTGGAGGGGTTAGATTTAACTTTAGGGGTAAGTGGGAGCACAATTCAAATATTAAGAAATTTGCAAATAATCACATGGACAAACTGCAGCTTGGGCATATTGAAATATCATACAAAACTGAACTCTGATTGTATAAACCTGTGATGTTAAAACCAGATCATGTAAGGGGTTGTACCCCACAGAGCAGGAGAGCACAAATCATGCAAGTTATAGGAAGTGAACATAGTACCTTTCATTATAATCCATGTGTGGCATTAAGCAAGATGACGTCTGGTGATGGCAAAGATACACTGTTATGATGGGCATGATAGATAGGTGTGTATATATATCGATATATATATCTCTATATATAGATATATAGAGTAATCTCTCTCTCTCTCTCTCTATATATATATATATAGATCTATATATAGAGAGAGAGAGTGAGATTACTGGTTCTATTAATATTCCACATAGTAATTCCCAGGAAGTACTTTGCAAATTGGAAGAAACTTTTAAACTGTGACCATTGTAGGTAGGTAGGTAGGTAGGTGGGTGGGTAGATAAAGAGGGCAGGGGTTAGAGTTCAGAAATAGCGTATTGGCTGAAAACTACAAAACAACAAATGTATTTTCCACACAGTGTCGAGTCTTGCCTGACGGGAGGTATTTTAAGGTCAACCCTCTGAGGTCGCACAGAGAACAATTAGACCACAGCCTGAAGGACACTGCATGTTGGAAAGGGCAACAAACCTTGGTTAAATAAATAGCACAATGGAATCTAGATTTCTGGATTTTCTTACTCGACTGTCATGTCTTTCTTCTCCTCCCCCATATGAAGTTTCATTCTAAGGCCCTGCAAAACTTGATCTTTCCTCACAGTAATTAATTCCTCAACACTGTTATAGCTGAAAAGTGCAATGAGATATAGACAGGGACACAAATCCCACAGTGGGGACTGTGGCTCGAGCCTCCATTATCCAAGCTTTCATGGGTTAAGGCTCGAATGGTAGCTGACAGCATTGGCCTCAGCCCAACTACACGCTGTGCTGAGTGTTAATTTAGTAAGGAGAAGTTTGGGTGAGTTTAATTAAGCCTCTTGCCAAGATACATCAATGTGTTGAAAGTAAGTAATGCACAATATTGCTGTATGGTGTGTATTAAAAAGGGAAAGTTAAATATTCCCCATCAAAGTGTGACTAGAATGTCACATCGTTGGATTTCTGGGATTGCCTCGCTGTTGGACAATAGTAACATAATGCCCTTGTTTCCCTTCAATAGGCTTTTACCATCATGGATCAGAACAGAGATGGCTTTATTGACAAAGCAGACCTGAGAGATACGTTTGCAGCACTAGGTAAAATAAATAAGTAACCAAAAGGCATCTAAATGCAATTTCAAGCAAATAGGGGAGGATTATATTAAAATTAGAGCTGGGTGAATCGTAAGATATGCATGAAGCTAAGAGAGCCAAAGGGAAAACCTGCCAAACCTGCTCATTTTGATCCTCCTTCTCCATGGCTGCTAGCTGCTCTCTTGGCTATTTCCCTCCAGCTTGGAAGCACTGAGCAGCCTCCATTGAGAAGCAAGAGAGGGCCGTTGTGGGGATTCATTGGTGGGTGTTATGGAGTGGCTCAGCTAGCATCCTCTCCAAAGGGACTGATCTTTCCCTTCAGCCCACCCAAGTAGAGGTCTGTGCCAGGCGTGTCTGATTCGTATTTGTCTCTGCGTTTCCCAAGCAGCACCTTTTTCATCTAGGAGTCATGTCATATCTACCAATTAATGTTCCTGTCATGGACCATCTGCCAGCCCTCCCACACCAAAGTGGGAGCTTCATGCGAGGGTTCATGCCTCCATGCTCTGAGCCAGGCTGGAATGTGCATGTCATGAGGTTAAGAAAGGCCCCTTCCATGCTGTAAGTAACAGCACGTCAGAAGCCCTACAGCATTGGGCAGCAGAAATATGATTTTCCCAGGCAATGAAAGGGCAGAACGCTCAGACCTGTAGCCGCTTCTCAGTTGAAGTGTTGGAGACTTCAGCAGAAGTATAGGTGCTTGGGCTTTGGCCATTGGCATCTCCTAAAGAGGAGTGTGATAACAATGTTTAGTATTCCTTGAGGTGGAATCAGACTGCAGAAGGGTCTGAACAAAGAGCAGCAACTCCCCAGATCTTCGTAATGACAATGAGGTTTGGAAAGTTTGACCTTTGCCTATTGTTAGCCTGAAATATTTATTTCTTAAGGTCAAATTCTGATCTCCTTATTGATGCAGAAAGAACCTCCCCGTCTCCCCCAAAATCATTGAGAATGGGCATATAGGAAGGTGCTCCTCAGGCTCGGGTCCTTAGAATCCGACCACTAGTCAATAGCTTGCAGAACGGAGAGGAACAGCCAGGGTTATCATGGGGATTTTGCCATTCTTGGTGTAAAATGAAAACCATCTCAGTCTGGGTAATATTGCAAAAGGCTCAAGGGTGAAATCCTGGCCCCGCTGCAATTAATTGGAGTTGGGGCATTTGATTTAAATGGGGCCAGTGTTTCATCTGAGTTGAAAATGTGTCTGCTGAAATGACCCCCTGTTTTGGCCACCAGTGGCCTTTTATTTTTCCCTCCAATTCCTTCTTCCACCCTTTAATCCTGTACCCAACTCTCTCTCTGGTTTAGGAACCTCACCCTGTCTTTTCAAGTTGTGTCTTGCCATGTTATTCACAATGTTGCACTGAACCCTGAGGACCACTGTGGGAGGACCTGAGTGGGAATGACATTTTGAAAGAAATGTGTTATGACAATCTCTGCTACTGCAGGTCGCTTGAATGTCAAGAATGAAGAGCTAGAAGATATGGTGAAGGAGGCACCAGGCCCCATTAACTTCACTGTCTTCCTTACCATGTTTGGTGAAAAACTGAAAGGTGAGTTCTTTGGGGTGTTTGGAAGATATCTAACAATAAATCTCATGACTGCAATATCTCATCAGCTTGCAATCATTAATTAACCAATCTTTAGAACACCCCTATGAGATAGGGAGGAATTTTCTCCGTCTGCAGACCTGGAACTGAGCCACAGAGATGTTAAAGACAAGTCTGCACTAGGGGTAGGCAACCCCCTGGCATGCATGCCAGAGTGTGGCATGCAAAGGCATTTTGCTTGGCATGCATACCTCAGGGCAGACAGCAGGGGAGCCACGCAGGGGCTGCTTCTTGTTGTGGCAGTGCAGCCCCAGCTCCTTCCCTGCTGTGCTCCTTGAGCTGTGTGTACACCTGCTGCTGGCGATGTGCTGGGTTGGAGCTCCATGGTGTGCCCCAGTGTAGCCGCTTGCAGCCTCCCTGATGCCTGCTATGAGCAGCCTGGGCTCCATGGCAGATGGCAGAGGCCTGCCCAGAGCCTGGGCCGTCTGTGGCAGGCAGCCAGGAGAATGTAAGTGGCTACACCAGGGTCCACAGAGACCCAGCCCAGCTTGTTGCTGGCAGTGGGCACACATGCACCTCAGGGCAGACAGCAGGGAAGGGGCCAGGGCTGCACTTCCACAACAAGAATCAGGCCCCTCATGGCTCCCTCACCATCCGCCCCTGGCACTCCAACATCTTACAAGTCGAGGTTGGCAGTCTGCCCAAAAACGTTGCTGATCCTTGGTCTACACTGTAATATTGGTGTACCTATTATTGCTTTAAATTCGCTAGCTTGACACCTGATACCAGTGGGTCCACGGCAGCAAGGAACTCAGTGTAGCCTGGGTATTTCTTCAGGGTCCGGGGCAGGTTTTGCAGCCCATGCTAACCTCCAGCTAGCGGGTTTAAAGCAACCTGAGGCATGCCTACATGAAGTACAATTATACCTCTGGATTGCAGGGTAGACAAAGGCTATGCAACTTATCTTATGTGACACAGTGAATCAGTGGTAGAGCTAAAAACTGAATGCCAGAATATCTTAGCTATGTGACCGTGCTTCATTTTCTCTGTGGCTTAATGACCAGTAACCAAGCCTAAGGCTGACAGACATCAATGGAAGGTTTGCCACTGACTTCATCAGAACAAAGACTTGGCTCAGCCATAGGTTTCTAATTGGAAGTCAGAAATGTAGTTTTGTCTCTTACATTGTATTGCATGCAGAAGAGAGCCTATGGCAAAGATGGTGTCTCCCCAAGAGAAAGTATTGCCCTTTAGATCCAAATAATTCTGTTTGTTCTCTCCTTCCTGTTCCACTATCCAAGCACCTTCTAGAAAAGATTGTGACTCGATGCACACTTATTCATTCTCTGTCTCCATCTTTTCCTGTGCACAGAAAAATTATATGGGGATTTTTAAAAAGTCAGATTTTATGTTTATTTTAAAACTGCTGTATTAATGAGTTTTTATTAGTGAAGAAAATCTCAAAGAAGGGCTTCTTGTACTTGGAATGCAAAGTGGTGAAGTCTAAGACTGGCAGTTAGGAAAACTAGTAATATCTGTTAAGATAGTATCTATCTATCTATCTATCTATCTATCTGCAAACAGTCTCAAAAACATGTCATGCTTGAAAAGTTGGTAAGTATTACTTGGAGGGAAAAAAGGATGGATGAGGCAGTAGAGTAGGAGTCAGGGGACATCTGTCTGCCTATTGTATCTGTCAAAGTGGTACCTTTGTATTTGCCACTCTTGGTGCCATTTTGCACTCTCCTGTGTTGGCAAGACCTTAGAAGGTAAAACTCAGCCTCGTTCATAGTGGTTTTTCTGGGGCACACTGGGTATTTTGATTCATCCTTCTGGAGTGCACTAGTGTAGCCGGGGCTGCCCATTCATGATGTCTGTGATCACACAGAGCATGGCAAAACGCCCCTCTTCCTATTTCCTTTTCTCCCCTCTGCTTCACACAATCGCTGATGCCTGGTGGGATTTGAGTCCTGCCAACTGTGTGGCATGAAAATGGAGCCAGCACAGGAAGGTAAATGGGTGAAGCATGCCCCTCTTGTCTGCAGGTTTACTGTTGGCTATTAGCAGGAGAGCTTTTTTTTTTCCATTTGTGGAAGGGAAAATCACAGCTGTGCTTGTCATGCCCTTCTGGTTGGGTTTGTCATGCAAAATAAGCAGAGCCAAAAGACTGCACATTCCCAATCAAAACTAATTGGGATGAAGAGTCTTTGTAGTGCAATTATAAAGGGAGAAAGGGCTGGAGGAAGTGGATATGGCAATTTTGCAACACTTTTTATTAGCTAAGTACCACTCAGAGAGTTTGGTGAAAGGTGCTTTCTAAGTAAAATTTGTTGTGCTATAATTGATTTCTGTCATAAAGGGGAAGCTGGGATTTTTGAGACAAGCTTTAGCTTTGTATATTGATATTATGATGCCAGATGAACAGCTAACAAAACTCAGTTTATGTTAATGCCAACCACATGGAGCTGTTTCTACAGGGAGTCAGAATAATACAATTTGTACAGAAAACAGAGATGCCGCACATCAAAGAAACCACTTTATTTACCAGCTAATCAATAAAGAATGCCTGCTGCATTGCTTCTCTTCAAAGCCAAAGTCCAAGGATACGACAGAGTAGAAAATGTAGAACAAAAAAAAAAAAATCCCCCACACAGTGGTGACTGCTTAAGATGCAACCCCCTCCTTGGAGCTGTGAGAAGTTTTGCCACATGGGACAATCAAAACACTCATTATCTTGAGCACGTAATCACTATTGTTTGAAATGAACATCCAGAAATTGGTAGAAGAATACGCATGTCCAGTGGTGGAAAGGCTTAGGAAAAGACCCACTGGTCCTTAGATCATTAAACACTCTAGTTGTTCTGATGCTGCACCTCCATGTATTAAAAGTTCTTTTGAAATTTTTGAAGAAAACAAACCTCTCTGGGGGTGGTCTAGAGGCATGATTAATACATAGAACAAGCAGCCGAGAAACAGAATCCCTAGGTTCTAATCCTGCTTCTGTCTCTGTCATGTTGTGTGACAGTGACAGTGACATTGCTACTCACAGAAACTATTATCAGCTACAGACAGAAGAGCAGCTCCCCATTGTAACTCATGGTGCTTTGCAGGAAGCACTGTGAGTTACAATGATCTCTGGGACCCAAGAGAAGTTTGTTGTTGGGTCCTGGGGTTGGGGAATCCACCTTCTGTTTAAAGCAGCTGCAAGCCTGCAGCTACTCTCCCCTAGCAATGCCCCTCCCCTCCTTGCAGCCCTGGCACTGCTTTCAGAATGGGAGGGGGAAAGGGAGGGAAGGGATCTTGTTCTGGGAGTTCCCCAGCTGGTGCTGGAGGGCGGGGTGGGTGGATTGGAGGCCCCCTGCCCCCACTCCCCCATGTCCAGCACTAGCTGAAAACCCCTAGTTCATTCTGTAGCATCTTCATCTGAACCCTCAGGCGATGAGGGTTCAAATTTTTTTAGGATCAGGACCTGTTAGGTATTCTTCAGCCGTGCACTTCTGTTTGGTCATGGCTATAAAACACTTTCAGGGGCTAGATTGGGCAAAAATTGTCACTTCTGTCTGTGCCTTCAGTTATACTTTGAAGACTCAAAGCCTTTGTGATTCAGTTCGGTTGTTTGTAAAACAGATTCCTTATTATTACTATTTAGAATGACTTGTACTGTGGTGTCACTCAGGGTCTCAACCAGGGAGCAGGGCCCATTGTGCTCAGTGCTATGCATACACGCAGTGAAAAAGAATTCCTGACCCAAAATGCTTTCAGTCTCAGTAGATGAGACAGAACAACAGTGTGGGAGGGTAAGGGATATTATTTCTATTTCACAGATGGGGACTGAGGGGCTGAGAGACTAAGGGCATGCCTACACTGCTTCTGGAGAAGTTGAGGAACACCACGTTCTACCCTTTTGCCCCTATTCAGCTCATGCCAGACCCTAGAAATGCAGCAGTGGCTCAGTGCATCCCTAAGCTTTACCCAGAACCTCTCCAGCTCTCTGTCTTTTAAGTGTTGCTTGGCTTGTTCTCTGGCCAAGTAAACTGTGCTAAGGCAGCTGCACTGTCTAATTTCTGGCTCTGGTGCATGCTAAGAGGGAGCGAGTAGGCGGGAGGAGGGGGAGGTGGGGCAGAGTGCTTCCATTTGGTGCTCTTGGATTCACCTTGGGGACAATGTGGACAGACCATAAATGACTTGTTCAAGGTCAAGCAGAAAGTCTTTCGCTGATCTTAGAACCAAGACCAAATCTCCTAGATCCTGGTCTTGTGCCTTGATGCTCCTCCTCCTGTAAGTCATGCATATCTACTCCTCAGCCATGTAGGTGTGAGATGTAGGGTGCTTTGAGATCCTCCAAGGGAAGCACTCTACAGAACGTAAGTGCAAATCACTATTATACATTGATCATCTTGTTTCCATTGTATTACATTGACATTTTGGTTTTGTGACTAGCTCCATTTCCTTTTGTGAGGGAAATAACCTCTTCCCTATATAGTGAGGAATAAGAAACATCAAAAAGTGTTTTTACAAGAAACGTACAGTACAAGATTAAAGGAACCCAGTCGGGGAAACAGTTTGTTATATTTTCATTTCTGAAAGCCACTAATCCTCTGGGTACTGATATTGGAGACCAGTTCCTGGAAGTTTTCTCTCCTGCAGACACAGAATAGATATGAGCTATTATTTTTAAGCTTCTGAACATTGAACTATTCACCTTCATTGTTTATCTGACATGACAAATGCTGCCGACTCAAGAAACCTTTGTCTTCCAGCCTACAACTGCAGAGTTCTCCATTTTTTCCTGTGTTTTTAAATTAATGCAATTATTTAACAAATTTTAGGTAGCTACACAAACACACACATGGACGACTAAATTATATTTAATTTATTTTTAGGCACAGACCCAGAAGAGACCATTCTGAATGCTTTTAAGATTTTTGACCCAGAAGGAAAAGGCCACATAAAGGCAGACTAGTAAGTTTATTTCAAATCCTTTTTTTTTAATAATTGCACTGCTTAAAGGAAAGTTTAAAGGCATGTGAAGTACTATATTTTGTAGCATCTGAAGAGGCAAAGAAGCTGGCAGGCAGAAAAGTGTGTAGCTTTGTAAGGCAGAGTCAAAAGACTAAACTATTGTATACTTGTACTTGCAGCCCCCCCAAAAAGAGATGTTATTGTCTTTGGACATCTCAGAAGGGAACGGAAATATAATCACATGCAGGCCATTAGATAGCCTTTTTTCAAGGTCTGGATATAAATCAACACATGACTCTTTGTAGATTAACTCCACATGTAAAATTAAAATGAATGTCTGGTGCCTAACTCCCAGAAAGGTCTTGACTTGAAGGGGGAGGCTAGTTCTCTTTTAAAAATAGAGGGATCAGTCTAATTAATAAAGGGAGATGGCTGTAGAGAAAGGAAGTTTCCTTGTTAAATGTTTACCATTCGAACCCTCGGCTCCTAAATGATGATTTGCTCTAGCTTTCCTGGTCCCCAGTGGATACAGTGGAAGCCTAATCAAATATTATTACTATTAGTATTTTTATTATTAGAAACACAGCTTCCAAAACTGAGCTTTATATATAAAGATGTAGGGTCCGATTCTCATTTGCACTGTGGCTGCTTTACACCAATGTAAGAGCTTTCAAGTAGCTGTTAATTATACACACTTAATAGCCCATTTATGCAGCGAGAATGATAAAAAGGAGCATTAGGGTAAATGAGAATCAGATTCAAGAAGTGACTGATTTTGTATGAGAGGAAATAGTTAAGGAGCTCTGACCTGGGACTTCAATTGGGGCACATGCAGGAAGAAGTTAGGCATATGCTTACCTATCTTGATGAATCAGGACCTAGATATTCACTTTACAGCAGACAGTTCAAATACCTTTTACAACACCCACCTTATAAAAAGTACTTACTGCTCAAGAACCCATGTGCTATAAAGTTATATGTGCATCAAGGCTGAAGTTGGTTCTGGGGCAGAGGGAGCAGTACAGTTACCTGGGACACAAGCTGGTCAGCTGCCCCTGTTGCTTTGCAGTATGCAATGCTGCTGGTGGCAGGTCAAATCAAGCACCCCAAACTAAACTAAAAGGTAACTCTGCTACTGCATCAAGGGATTCTTTAAATTCTGTCATAATATGAGTGATCTGCAAGTAGTTTATGACATTACCAGACTCTGTGCTGTCTGTGTTTAGTCTGTAACAGGTTTCTGAATTATAATTGGTATCATTGATGGAGTGTAGAAGAAAGTTTAAAAAATTAAGTTAATATAGAAAGTCTCCTTCCATTACTATGACATATTGCTATCATACTGGAACTTGGGGCATCAAAGCCTTGTACTAAGTCAGTGGTCCTCAACTTTTTTAGGCTCAAGGCAAGTCTCTGTGACCTTTGCAAATTAAGCGGCACACTTTTTCAAAAACTAATTCATTTATTATGATGCTTACCTCTTTGCAGAGGGGCTGGACAGTGGGAGCAGGGGAGTATCAAGAAAGGGAGACCCTTATCTACTTATCTCCTCATACTCCCTGGGGCAGGCTTCAAAGGATCTCACAGCACCCCAGGGTGCCCCAGCATCCTGATTGAGAATCACTGTACTAAGTAATGTAAAAATAAAGTAAGAGACAATCCTCTCCACAGTCAGAAGAAAAACAGGAGTTAACAGCCCTCATGCTTGTTTCTAGGCTAATATTACCCAGACAACTTTGGAACAGCTCTCTGCTGGGCTATAAGAGAGAGCTATCAGAAGTGACTAAAAATCAGAGTATAATTTATCCTGTTGCCGATAGGCTGGATCACCCAGTAGTGAAATCATAACCATGAAACGCAACTTTCATATGACACCAGGACCATGTAATGTTCCATTTCCCTCCGCTGTCTCTAACAATGCATTGAATACAGAATCTGCATTTCACCAACTGGTGCCCAGTCCCACGTTGTTTGGCTGTGGCAAGGTCTCAGTGAAGCCCGTTGGAGGCTGAGCTGAATTAGAATCGCATTCCAAGATGTAGAAGAGAGCACAAAATGTTTGGTTTTCTCCATTGATGCAAAAGGTCAACCTTCCCTCCCCCCCAACTGCATGGCTAGCATCAGACAGTTGTTTTAGTTCATCACCACAGCAGAGCATTATATTTACTTATTAGACCCGAGGGTAATGTTGATCATTACAGAACAAACCATTAAATCAATTCTGTGAATGTCTTTGAGGTTTAACTTCTATTCATATGCTTCCAAGTTTTAGACATTAGAAGATTTCGCAATATTTTTTACAGTGGCTCATCCAGCCATAGTCAATATGAGATTTAATGTTAATAAATAATCTCTCTCCATATAAAACATACTAGAATGGATCCCCCCCCAAACCAGCCACGTTAACCTTATAATCAGAATTTATTTTTATGCTCATAGCGGCTAAATCCATCTGGGGATTTTTATGTCCTTTCCTCCTGCGTGTTTTCACCTCTTGTCTGGAAATGACTCACTTCATCCATCCAACAGCAATTGGGATGGAGTCTTCTAACCTTTCCAAAAGCTCCAGGAGTTTGCAACTGACTTCCAAATTCTATGACCAATTTTGTTTCTCCACATCTTTATACCACACACACACACACACTCCCTCCTATACAATGATGTCAAAGAAAGAAAATACTTGGGGGGCCAGATCATCAGTTGGAGTAAACTGGCACAGCTTTTGGAAAAGTCAGATGACTCAGTCTCAAATGCCATTCATTGGATAAGTGAGTCAGGCCAATATCAACTGCCTCCAATACTGAAGTCAAGAAATCTTTGTTGATTTGCACCAACTGAAGATCTGGCCCTAGGTCAAATTTATTTTGGCCCTTTAGCAATTCAGTTGGCTAAACTGGTGATGTTCCCACAACCGTGATACAGAGCAGCACTCACATAAACTGTTTTTCCCCAGACTTCATTGTGTGAGGGGCAATCTCTGTTAAGAATCAAATTGCCCTATGGATTTCCAAGGTAGTTTTCTGAAATTATTTGAAAATCAAAGCAGCAACCAAAATATTTTTAATACTAGAAGCAGTTGATATTGGCCGGGACAAATACCATCTCATGTCCCACATCAAGGCAAATGGGGACTGGTTTCTGTAAAGTTGCCAGAAGGCTTTGATTTTTATTTTATTTTATTTCAGAAATAAATAGTATGCAAAGCAAAAAAGAAAGAAAAAAAAAAGAAAGAAAAAGAAAAGAAAAAAAACGAAAAAAACCGAAAAAAAAACTGCATGGCTTCTAGTTTTGGAAATTGTGAGTGCTCATTTCCCTATAAAATAAATAACGGAAAATGTGGATAGGTCCTTAACTCAGTCCGTCTTCCTTGTGAGTGTGCCACAGCTTGCCGGGCGATGCATCAAAAGATTATAATTAGACATTTGATCTTTTTTTCTTTCCAAAAACACTTTAACTGTGTGAAAAGAAGACACACAGCACCTAGATCTACTAATTCAAGCCTGTGCAAAATGAAGTTTCTTTGTGATTCTTGACACAAGTATTTTAAGCGCTTCTTTCCATTCATCAAGCTCTTTGGTTTCCTATTTACATTTCGCTAATGCTATTTGTTCTAGACCATATATATCTGATAATCAATTTATTTATATGAGAACTATTTTGCTAGTTCATGCAACAGCAGATCATTTGTAAATTCCACTTCAAAACTATGACAACTTAACAAATGATCTGGTTAAGACAAAAACAGCAATGTGATTACTAGTAATGAAGAAAGTTTTCATCTGCCTTTGCTAAATAAAGGGCATGGGAAAAGAACCGGAAATATATTGTAATGTAACTAAAGCTGTATCTAAGAGTGGAAAATATTTCTAGAACAATCTTGTGTGAACATTTTCACTATTTTGTTCCCTTGTTAGGTCCCAGCTGTTATCCAGAAACTTCATTTCTCACTTATGTTTCCATATGTGGGGACTTAACACCAAGGACATACATACTCAGAAGTGTACATCCTTCTTATTCAAAATGGGCTATGCCTAGACAGCAGATTTCTACAGGCATACTGATATTAGCCCGAGGTATGAGGAGGTTAGCTGTGGTCTAGCTTGTTTCACTCATGGCAGGGTTGTTTTACCATAGAAGGATCAGAGGTGATCGTTTTACTATACTGGTGCAAAGTGCAGGTTTGCTGGTAGTGCAGGTTCCAGACTTAAGATGCTTGGCCAGTTTTTGTATGTCAGTAAAGCAGTTCTCATGCAGATAGATTTCTACAGTAAAGACATTCTGATTTGTTTTAAAAAGATTTTACTTTTAAACTAATGACACTAATGACACTAATTTTGCTTTTAAACTAGTGACACTAATGACACTTTAAAGAGCCCCACCTGCCCCCAACCAGAGGGTGACCATATGTCCTGGCTTGCCTGGGACAGTCCCAGATTTCATAGGGTGTCCCAATATCCTGGCTGGTTGGTGAAAATGGAAACAAAAATCCTGGATTGGTGCTAACCCACCCAAACTGTCCACCCTGCTCCTCTTGAGCAGTGGCTGGAGGTGGGGGGCGGGCTAGCCTGGGTACCACTTATCTTGCCTGGGGCAGGGATCGGCCAGGGCAGGGCAGAGGGAGAGCGCTGCTGTGAGGGTGGGCTGCGCGCGCGTGTGTGTGTGTGTGTGTGTGTGTGTGTGTGTGTGTGTGTGTGTGTGTGTGTGTGGTGTCCTGGGCAAACTTGTATTTTGGTGCCCTTTGGTGCTCTCCTGAGCAGTGTCTGAGGTGGGGTGGGCTGGGCTGGGCATCACTCCTCCTGCCTGGGGCAGGGATCAGCAGGGGAGTAATGTCCCAGATTTCCTTAAAAATAACATGGTCACCCTACCCAACCACCAAACTGTCCATTTTCAAAAAATACAAAGCGGAACGGAAATCTTTTTATAATAGGTGTTTCAAAAAGTTTACATATATCTGATCGTAACCCACACCTATTAGCTTGTAATCTATTTTATATAGATTTAGTATTTTCTAACAGGGCATAATTATTTTTGGTAAGAACAACAAAAAGACCCACCTTAAATTACTACTCTCCTACTTTAAAAAATGTGGGAAAAGATTAAATGTGGAAACAATCTGTCCATGTCAACACACCAAAAAATGGGACTATTTTCACTAAACCAGAATAGTTGAAGTGGCAAATCCACCATAGTGTAGAAGCCGTCCCTGGCATGCCACCATCTTACAAGTTGAGGTTGCCAGTGTTTTTGGCACTCTGTCCAAAAACGTTGCCCACCCCTGCACTAAGGTGTAGCCACTCTAAGCTATGCTTTAGTGTAAACACCCCACCTGGCCCCCCTCTCCCAGTGATCTGGATCAGGCCCATTGCCTCTCCCCCTCCACCCTCCCCAGCACCCCTGATGCCTGCTCTTTGCCCCCCCCTACCCCTTGCACTGTCTGTCCTGGGGGAGCAGGCAGAGAAGGGTTAACCTGCCCACCTTGCCACAGTCTGGAGCAGAGCAGCAGCCCAGCAGCTTTCCTGCCTGCTCCCCCCAGGACAGACACTGTGTAGCCACAAGGGAGGTGGGGAGGGGGAGCCCCAGGGGTGGGAGGAACTGGGGGAGCCTGGAGGGGAAGGGGGAAGCCAGAAATGGGAGTGGGGAGGTTTCTTACCTTTCAGTCCTCAGGGCCACTGCTGGCTGGAAGTGTGACTGCTCCAAGCTTGAGCTGACACTAACACTGATCAACATTTTGTGGCTCAGTGTAAGCTATAACAAGACCCTTTGATATGAAAGATTTCATCGTAGATACTGGTTCCTTTTGGTTTTCAATTCTCCAAATCTAGGAGTTTCAATAAATCGTGTGCCTACCTAACAAAGTTATCCCAACAGAAGAGCTGTAGGTATGGATAACAGCTGAGGTTCTGGACCAAAGAATGGTCTCTTTGACATTACTGTGTAGGAAGCACTCTGTACATGAGGTAAAAGTCTGTTAAATTTCAATAGCTCCACATCACATGAGTTTATTGCGAAATACAGCAGGACTTGTGCCTTTCACAATCTCCTCTCAGGAGGACTACCTGCAAATAAAAGGCTAGTGTGATGATGATTTTGAGTAGCCATTGGAGTTCTCTCTGATGTCCATTTTCTTATTTCATGCTCTCTTCCATCTTCAGACTTCACAGAAAATACTCTCTTTTTTGTTGTTTCTAAGTTATACATGCTTTTAAACACAAAGTACAACCTCATACTTTTACATTAAGATAGGCATGCAAAACTGAGTATTACAAATCTAGTGATAACCTTAAATCATTTCAAACCTTTACAAAATGCTACATGACATGGTAGAACCACTTGGTGACATTGATGGGGGCCCATTGTGAATCTCTTATAATATATATATGAGGACTAAACACCCTAATTTATGCAGCCACATGAGTTTTCTCCAATGCAGCTTCAGGAACAATTTTGGAGTCTGAATGTTCATGTGCTGTTATCACCAGTTAATCAGGTTATTTTATTTTATTTGAACAGCATCAAAGAAATGCTTATGACACAAGCAGACCGTTTCAGTAAAGAAGAGGTAAGTATGAATGAGAATTTCAATTTATCTCTAACTGCTGTTCAGTAAGAGACTTTTTGCCCCTTCTTGCATGTAAGAATATAGTTTGAATCTAACCTGATTGGATCAACTGTGGCAATTAGGAGCAATATAAATTGCTGCATCTGAAGAGCTTCTAAATCAGAATCAAGTACATTCCCTAGGTTTTCATGTGGGTGTCAGACCAGCCTGTATCCAGATGTTTTGGCCTGCTAGGAGCTTAGAAATAATTTATTGGGGTTCTGTTGGGCGTGGCGTTAGGTTATTTCTATGAGAGTTGCTTTGGTTGGAATTGGGAGTAATTTCTGAACTGATCTGCTTGGTTGTAGGGCAGTGATCTAGCTGATGTCATACTTTGCATGGGGTTGAGCCTGGGTTACGTGAACTGGTCTGCATTTAGACAGGAGTTTGTTAATTGAAAGGCAACGGTGGAATAGACTTCTCCGTGGATTTGCATTAGAGTTCTTTTGGTTCAGGGGGCTCCAATAGCAATGGGTTAACTAACAATGCCGTGACTCCTGCTTCAAGACTTAGTCAATGGAAAAACTTCCACAGTGGGCAATGGATGAAGCTGCAGAGCAGCTGAATTGGGTTAGAATTCATATGGAGATCAGTACAAGTTCCTGTCCTACAGGCCTGCATTTGCAATGCTTATTTCCTGTTTGTTTTGCAGGTCGGCCAGATGTTTGCTGCTTTTCCCCCAGATGTCTCTGGTAATCTTGATTATAAGAACCTCTGTTATGTTATCACCCATGGTGAGGAGAAGGACTAAAGGAGATGAGCCTCTCCTATGAAGAGACCTAACAGCTAACTTAGTTTGTGGCGCTTTTGTATGGAAGACAAAGGGCTAAACATTCAACATGTGAAGCCATGTGGGCATCAGAAGAGAACCAATAAAACAACTGAAATTAGATTAAAGTTATTTAATGCTCCTGTTTTTATAACAGCTGAAAATACTAATTTTGTGAGTTTTTTTTCCCCATCCTTTTTTTCCCTGTCCGTGGTTTGAAATGGAATTTTCTTGATGAACTGGTGCTTTCATGATTTATTGACAGTTCTAATGTTCACCAGATGGTCCATTGGGCACTGTGGTATTGCTTAACCTCTTGTCTTTTATATATTTGCTCCCTGAGCTAATTGAGAAATGCTCTAGCTTCCAGCATCAGAAAAAACATTTTGTAAATAGAATTCTGTTCCATTTCACAGCTCCTAACATCAAGTGTGTAAATAAAAAAAAAAACCATTTTCGTGAAAATGCAACATGCCTTCTTTGTCTTGGGGACTTGGTCAATCTTCTAAGTAATTGACCTATTTGCATTAGTAAAATAGAATAATGTCGTAACTTATTTTTCTTATTTTTAAATAGATGCAATTGGAAACAATCACAAGATGAATTGCTGCTTTCAGAGACACCTTTATTGTGTGAGGGAAAGTTCTTATGTAGCACTTTTCATCAATAGATCTCAAAGTACTTTACAAAGGAAACAGCTTTGTTACCCCATTTTAAAGATGAGGAAAGGGAGGGACAGAAAGGTCACTCAGTAGGTTAGTAGCAGAGCTGGGAACAGAAGCCACATCTTATGAGTTTCACTGAAATTCTGTGTTTCTAAGCCACACTCCCTTCTCATCATCATAACCCAAGTATAGTACATTTTATAAAACAGGTCACCATTTCTTATATTTAGATTTGTCAGAGCTGAATGTGTTCAATGCACACTGCAGTACTAAGCAAGCTTTTCTCTGCTGAGAAGTAGGAAGGATAGGACTACCAAAGAAAACCTGTGCTTGCAATCTTAAAGCAAATGAAAGTGGATTCTCTTTCCACCATATGTTGTTTTTTGGTGTGTTCATACCAGCAGTGAGTATAGATAACTATCCATCCGTTTCTATTTCTATCACAGTCTGTAAGAGTAAGGTTCAGGGGAGGGTCAGGTTCTGTTCCCACTTAAGGGACAGAACCTGTGCTTAATATTTCCTGGCATAGCTAAGTTAGCACGGGTGTGATATTTTTTTCTCACCCATAACTGACATATATATAGGCAACAGTTGATCCTCTGGATCATGATGTAGGCGTAAGAGGTCTAGTCAGGTGCCTGATGGATCCGCTTGTGACTAACAAACCCAATTCAATAACAACACAGCTTGCTACAAGTTTCATGGATCCATGTGGGGTTAGAGTTTGAGTCCAAGTTTACAGCACGATGCTTTCTTCTTTCTCGCTTTGCTTCCATCTCCTGAATCAAAGTCACTTCATCTGCACCCAGTGCCAGACGTTTCCTCCAGATTGGATGAGATTCTGTGCATTCCTCCAAGTTTTCTACGCTGATGTTGAATTACTTTAAACCTTTTTTGTACAAGTTGTGGTACCACCATAGAGGGTGGCCCTGCTTTCTAGAGCCATCTCATATCTTGCTATAAAAAATATTCTTGGGGATATGGTCTCCTCCCATTCTCCTGACGTAGCCGAGCCATCACAACCTCCTCTTCTTGATAGTAGTTTCTAAGTGCGTCATTGCTGCTTGCTCCATCACTTCTGAGTTTGGCATTTTGTCTTCCCACTTTATTTTTAGAATCTTGCACAGACATCTCACATGGAAGCTGTTCAGTCTCCTGATGTGCCTAGTATACATAGTCCATGTTTCTTAACCATAAAGCAGGGATGAGAGCGCTCAAGTCTCGGAGATTCGCATCTTCACCTTAGCTGATAGTTTGCCGTTATTCCATGCATGTTTCTGTAATAGCCGGAAATGCTTAGCAGCTTTTCCAGTTCTGTTAGTCAGTTCAGTCTGAAGGTCAGGATTCCTGCTCATTGTAGAACCCAAGTAGCAAAAGCTGTCAGCAACGCCGAGAGATTTACAATGCCAAGAGATAACTGACGTAACGCGTTCCAGCAAAAGTCCTAGTGCAGACAGTTATATCAACAGAACAATCTTTTTGCCATTATAATTTATTTTATGTGGGAAGTAGTTTAAGGTCAACTAAAATGAGACTTAAACTGCATCTTTATTAGAAAGTTGCCAGTGTCTAGTACTACTAGTGTCAGTGTATTGGCAAATTTTTGTCAGTATAGACCAGCCCCCATGTATTCAATAGGATTGTCTTGGTATAAGAAAAGTCACATATTTCCAGTAGGAGTGTTTTACAAGCAGAGTATAGATGTAGTAGTAGCAAAGCTGTGCTGTGCACTGGTGGAGCAAAGCTAGTTCCATAAAGCTATGCCTGAAGAAGCATAATTTTGCCACTCTTAAGGAGTCTACACGAGGGGATTTTACCAACATATAAGCAAGTATCAACCACATAGAAGTTATGTTGATCAGGGATCACACTCCTTCGTATTAGGCCTGTGCAAAGCGGCTAGTATTCACTTCGGATTTGGCCGATTCAGGGGACAGTGATTCGATTCGGTGATTCGAATCACTGTCCCAATTCAATTTGGCCGAATCGGATTTGGAGATTTGGCAGCAGTCGAATCTCTGATCCTCCAAATCAGCAGGCCCACCCCCCACCCCTCTCCCAGCCTGGCAATGGCTGCCCCAGCTCCGGGGGGAGTGGGGGTTCAGGGGGGCTGGCAGGGGTATGCCCATGGTCCCCTCCCCCAGTCCTCCTTCCCCCACCCCTAGTACTCACCTGCTCGGAGTCGGCTGCAGCTCTCTGCTGCAGCCACTGGGGACTGCCCGAATCATCAAAACCCTCTGAATCTTTTCCGAAGATTCAGAGGGCTTTGAATTGATTCAGACCTTTAAATTGGTCCCAATTCAATTCGGATTCAGAGATTTGGCCACCGAATTGGGCTGAATCTCCTCGGAATCAAATCAGCACCCGAAGCTTCACACAGCCCTACTTTGCAACCCTTACTGATGTAGCTATACCAGGTAAGTCTATAGTACAGGTATAGCAAAATATGAGAGCAAAATCTGGCCCATTATTAAACAGCACAAATCTTCTGTGCTGTCTAACTTGCCTGAGAACTGGGGAACTCTAAGGAGGAAGAAAGTAGGTAAAATTCCTTTGTCAAGGTCAGAGGAATGGTAAGCCACTCCTCCTTTGGTGAGGTTCAGTGCCTCCCTTGGATCCATATCAGTGGTCTCCTTTGAGCCCAAACCCTGACCCCACAGAGTATAACCCATCTACCTGGTGTATCAAATCCTTTCTCCAACTTGCACAGTAATTCATCCCTACCAGCAGAATGCCCCTTTTGATTTGCAAGGATGGAGCCCTTCTTCAATACAGGAATTTCTGTCTGCACCGATTGGAGCACTGCTCATGGGATGAGGACAGACTGCGTGGCAGACATGTGGAAAGGGGATTTGCAGTGTGGAGCAGGGACACAGAGTAAAAATGACTTTAAGATTCTCATACTGGTAAAAACAGATGACATTGCTTCTTAGCAAGAGAGAGATCCTGCTAGCAGAGGGCTCTGAAATGGCTTATTTGGAACCTTATTTGGAAGCAATTCACGATTGACATATGGCCAGGAATGCTTTCCACAGCCTCATCCTCTCTGTGATATACACTCTCACTGCACTGTATCCTGTCAGCTTCAGTCAGCCCGGAGTCCTAGGAAGTCACTTCCAAGATCTGAACACCTGCAGGGTAATGAAAGTGGTGTGTGGTCCTTGCTTCTAAACTTGCTCTCTTAATCTAGCCCCCATCTCCAGGCTATTTCACCAACATAAATACACTGATCCTAACAGCATGTCTGAGACATGCAAATGGGAATCTGGAGCTTGGGAACATTATGGCCAGGATTTTCACATTAGTTTGGTGTTCCTACTTGGGGCTGAGTTTTCAAAAGAGATTGATGTTCAGCAAGGCATCATAATAAGTTTCTACATTTTCCAGCAGGCTCTGCAGCCAACATACTGTGATCTTGTGAAAAACCTGGCCCTCAGTGTTCCCACAGGAGCCACTGGGAGCTAAGTGCTTCTGAAAACTTGTCTTAATTCTGGGTGCTGGACCCCCATTCTTGAAGATTTGACCTCATGCAACACATCCACTGTCACTCACTGGAAATCAATGTTTTGGTATACTGAGGTCCTTTCTACTTCTATGATGCGGGACAAGGTCCTTTCAGTGTGCATTTTCTGTGGCCCTGGGAAGAAAGGACAGATCTGCTTATTACAAGGAAGTTACATGAACAGGTAACATCAGTGTGCTTTGAATTACCCAAGTTATTAGCCAAGATGAGAAGTATCAATATGATTAAGTCCTAACAAACTTTAATAACGACAATGATGGCATTAGAAACCTGATCTAGGCAAGCAGAAGCAGGTCTCCTATAAATATCGGTACTCTTTTTATTTTATCATTGCAAAAGGGCCACTTACATCAGGGGTTGGCAACGTTATTGGGCAGTGTGCCAAAAACACATACAATCTCGCCTTGTAAGATGTTGGTGTGCAAGGGGTGGATGGCAGGGGGTGCCACAAGGGCCCCATCCTTGTTGTGGCAGTGCAGCCACAGCCTCTTCCCCACTGTCCACCCTGAGCTGCATATATGCCAAGCAACATGTCTTCACGTGCTACACTCTGGCACCTGTGCCAGGGGCAGGAGGTTGCCTGCCCCTGACTTACGCCATTTTTTGCTTTGTTTGGGGGATTTCTAAATTCTAGCTTTATGCCATTCTATGCCCACAGCACCAGTCATATTTCCTAGTCATGCAAGGCATGGGAGTGGAGACTATGTCCAAGTCTCTGTGCCATAGAAGTTAGTTCTGGATACCTTCTTCCCATCACATACACACTGAACAAGCAGACGCTACCAAATAGCATTGACCTTGTCAGTGAGCTTTGTACTTTGATACCCTGAGAAGTAGGAGAAAGGTGGTACCTCATTGGCTGGTCTGTTACTGGAATGAAAGAGTTACTAAAATGTTCAGTAGCCAGGTCAACTAACATCTACCCTCCATACCTGCTGTTTGCTTGGTCGTTTTTTGGCTTTGGCCTTGCTGATTCTTGCCCTTTCCCTGGGCTCTTCACAATGTCCAGATCTCTACCCAGCCCTCCTTTTGAAGCTGAGTCACTGCACCTTGCATTTAATAGGTATTAGATAAAAAGAAGTGGGAACACTTCGGTCCCAATTGGAGCAGCAGCCCAGACTAGAATCTAGTCTGGAAGTCTGGAAGTTGCACTACCAGCAAACCTGCACTTTGCACCAGTATAGTAAAACCATCACCTCTGATCCTTCTATGGTAAAACACCTCTTATTTATGGGATTGGCACCCCCCCCGGCATGTGTGCCAGAGCATGGCACATGAGGCCATTTTCCTTGGCACGCCACAGCCCACCCCTACTCTGGACAGTAAGCCTGTGCAAAGTGGCTAGTATTAACTTTGGATTAGGCCAATTCAGGATACAGTGATTTGATTCGGTGATTTGAATCACTGTCCTGAATCGATTCAGCTGAAATCTGATTCAGAGATTCGGCCGCCGCTGAATCTCTGAATCAGTCTCATCCCCCGCCTGCTCTCCCAGCCCCCTCAATGGCTGCCTCACCTGACCACAGCTCCTGGCTCTTTGAAAAAAAAGCCCGGCACTCACCGGCTGCTTCCAGGCAGGGGAGTGATCCCTGCTGTCCCCCACTGCCCCGCACTGCATGGGGGGCTCTGCCAGGAGCCCTGATCCTCCACCTGCTCTCCTGGCCCTAGCTCCTGGCTCTTCCAAAAAAAAAATAAAAGCTTCTACACATGCTGTCAGGCTGGGGGGCGGGACACAATCCCTGCTGCCCCCCCGCTGTCCCAAGCCATGTGGGGGGGATCTGTCATCAGCCCCCCGATGCATGCCCACTCTCCAAGCCCCCCCATGGATGCCCTGCCCAGTCCCAGCACCCGGTTCTTTAAAAAAAAGCTCCCCCTTACCGGCTGCTTGTTGAGCCTGTGGTTTTTGGTTGTATTTTTCTTTAAAGGGCAGAGAGCTGGGGCGGGGGGGGCAGCCATGGGGGGGCTGGGAGAGTGGGCAGGGGTCAGGTAGTCCTCAGGGGGGTTGGGGGAGCAGGCAGGAGCTGGGGCCTGGTGGGGGCCCCCCATGGTCCCCTCCCTCCTCCTCCATCCCCCTCCTCCTCCTTCCCCTATTTACCAGCATGAAGTCCAGGTCCAGCTCCCTGTGGCAGTGAGTGAGGACTGCCCGAATCTCCGAAGCTCTCCGAATCTTTCCTGAATCAATTCAGAGAGCTTTGAATCGACTTGGACCTTTTAATTGGTCTCTTGATTTGATTTGGATTTAGAGATTCGGCCGCCGAATTGGGCTGAATCTCCTCCGAATCAAATCAGCACCCGAAGCTTTGCACAGCCCTACTGGACAGCTTCTGCCAGCAGCTCAGGAGGCTGCAAACAGCTGCATGGGGCTCCACAGCCCCAGCACCAGGTCTGTGGCTGCAGCAGCTGTGCACATACCTCTGGGTGCATGGCCAGGAAGGGATCTGGGATAGTGCAGTCCTGGCATCCTCCCCCACCATCTGCCCAGAGGCACGTGCAGCTGCTGCTGTTGCCACCGAGCCGGCACTGGGGCTGCAGAACCCAGCACAGCTGTTTGCAGCCTTTCAGCTGCCTGCTACAGCTACCCAAAGGCTTGGCCAGCTGTGGAAGGCAGCCAGGAGGCTGCAAACATCTGTGCTGGGCTCTTGAGACCTGGCACCAGCTCTGTGGCAGCAGTGTGTGCACGTGCGGCTTGCAGTGTGTGGCGGAGAAGGGGCTGAGGCAGCACAGCCCTGTCCCCTTCTCCACTGTCCACCCACAGGAAGATGTGCAGCCATTGCCAGCAATGAGGATTGGGCCCTTGTGGCACCCCCATCTCTGATACTCCAAGTCAAAGCATGGGTGCAGGTTGGGGTGATTTTGATACTCCAGCCAAAAATGTTGCCAAACCCTCATCTAGGGGTCCCCTCATCCTCTCTTCCAGGCCAGCATGTGTCTTACTGAGCCACACACCCTCTGGGTTATATGCTTCTTTATCGTCCAACTTATCGACCTCTCTTGGCTACCTAGTGATCCAGCTTGCAGAGGAAGGCTGGAGAGCTGTTTGGGTGGTGCCTAGCTCATGGACTAGGAAGCAGAAGATGCTGGTTTAAACTCTCTCCCTGTCTGAAGGGACCTAGAACTTGGGTCTCATGCTCCATAGGCAAGTGCCCTAACTACTAAGCTATTGGGCTAAAATGTGGGAGGGCCACTTTCCTCCCTTTGCCTCCCAGCAGGGATGGTTGGTTGTTGTATTTCAACGCAGGGGGAAACAATCCCAAACAGTGAGTAAATGCCCCGAACTGCAGTTATATGGCTGCAGACATATCACTTAGGCACATAAAATGAACTATGATTTAGCCTTAAGTATTTTTTTTAATCTGAATAAAGCAGTCTCCACATAAGTGATGTCTTTGTTCCCTCACCAGGGCAAGAGGTCTCACAGTTAACTGCTACCTCCTTTTGGCCCTCCTCACACCATCCCAGATCAAAGGGAAGGGTGCTTTAAGAAAATGTAAGGCACTGACTTCAGTCAGGGATGCTGTGAAAATTTGGGACAAGGCTTGATACCCAGGAAGTTGATGGAGCCTTTTAGCCCTATCCTGGGGAGCAGAGTGTGGAATAGGTGCTGTCTGGGCATTAGCACAGGCCTATGCTTAAGGTTCAGGGCTAAATAGGGAGAAACAGCAAACAGTGGCAAGTGTCACGTGGATAGAACAGATTTTTCTTGAAGTGAATATTTTCCAGAGGAAAAAGGCACCACAGTTACCGTAAAACTTCATTTGATATAAAATTTGTTGTGCTTTAATGGACTGGGAGGAAATTTAATTCACCCAGAAGCAAATAGTTTGCCATGGCTGCTGCTCTAATTCCCCTTTTCTCTGGCTCCCATGTGGGAGGTGGGAAGGCCGATGCTTTGAAGAGGCGACAGCTGACATCCTTCTATGGCATGGCAAGTGAGAGAGCGCTGGCCTGTTTGGTTTCATAGACTGAAGAACCCAGTTTCTTTAGCCAGGTACCATTAGACTTGAACATCCAGTACAGCAGCACCACTGTGTCTCAGATCCAAATCCCTGAAGCCATGATTATAGCTTACAATCCAGCTAGCCATTCTGCAACTTGGTCTCCCTATTTGTACCACATGCAGGCTGTTGGACCTTATGCAAATGTTAAGAAGAAGCGAGCATGTTTCTTTTCAAGGCTTCTCTTATGGGTATGCCTTTTTCTGCAGGAAACAGCTCAGTTGGAAAACAAAGCCAACAGACTTTCTCCTTGATTTTTGTGGAAGTTGTGTTGTTGCCATATGGTGTTTGAGGCACCATACATTCCAGAATGGGTTTTGATTTGTTTGCAAACCATGGCATTGTTCCATGATCCATTATAACTCCCAGATTATTTTTTTTTTGGCAATGCTTTGTGCTCAGCCAGTTATTATGCATGTTATATTTGTGCAATTGATTGGTCTTTCATAAGTGTAGTACTTTGCCCTGGTATTTATTTAATTTTTTGTTTCTTTTTTATTTTTTCTCCAGTTTTTCAAGATCATTTGGAATTCTAATCTTGCCCTCTAAAGACTCCAAGCCTGGTGTCCTCCAGAGATTATACATTATGACCATATGGACAAGGTGAAATCCAGGACACTGTCCACCCCAGGCTGCAGGGAGTCCATGGTCCATTAATGATGCATTGTTTTTTACTTCACAGGTGTTAACAACCATTAACAAGTGTTAATGGTCATGCCACTAATCAAGCTAACCTATTTTAGTGCAATTTTGCTGTCTGCTAGGGCTTTCTATTTCACAGATCCTGACACTCTACCTCTGCACCCCATGCCTGGGATGCTCATTCTAGTTTTCACTGGCCAGCCAGGACCGGCCTCCAAAATTCAGGATTGTCCAGGCCTAACGAGGACATGTGGTCACCCTAATTATACTTCCTCTTGTATCATTCAAGTCACTAAGTAGATGATGGTCCAAGATAAACCCTGGTGAAACCTCACTTGAAATGTGGCCTGCTGTACTGGGATAGAAGGAAAGGGCTCAGAAGCAGTGCTGTTCCATGTTGTGAGTGGTACTCAAAAGCAGGACTGTCTGAAATTGTTCCAGGGGAAAATGCCAAATGATTCGATTGCAGGGGTTCAGGTTGTAGCTGTGTTGGTCTAAGGACATAGGCAGATGATTCTATTTCCACTTGTTGTCTTTTTAAACCTGGGACTTTTCTATTGAGCCACAGCACAGATGTGAGGAGTCGGAAGTAATTTGGCTGCAGGGGTGTAAGCTATGTGTTACATGTCTATAGTGGTCCTCTGGATTTGCTGGTTCTGAGTCTTCCTTTTACTTAGAATTTCATTGTTATGCTCATTTGTAAAGGTGATGAAAAAGCTCGTGTCCCAATAAGAGAGATATTTGTAAACATAAATGTTGCTTTGTTTCTTGAGACTAAGCCATATTCAGGTTTATACATATCCCTGTAACTGGGACCTAAGCTAACGCAAAACCTGTAATATGGTCCTAAAGTAAGAAACTATGGTTGGATGCAATGCTTTGAAAAATAGATATTGCAGATCCTAAACAATACAAGCCATGGTATTTTTGTTTAGAATTAAAATCAAGCAGCAGTTTTAGACTAAACCTTAAGGAAATGTGATTCTGGAAACTGTTGTCAGTCATGCAATAGTAACTCAAGATAACTGTGAAATATTTTGTGTTTTGTTTAATAGATTGAGACATTGTGGGCGCATCCACATGAGTGCGTACATGCCTCTTGCCCCGCCTCAAACCCCTTTGATATCCAGGGGTCTAAAAAAATTGAAGTTTAAAAAAGAAAAGCAAGGCATGGTCCTGGACTGTGCCCTGAGGCAACCAGAGGCTGGGTCCTCCATGGAGATGCTCTGGCTGGCAGAGCATCTCTATCGTTGGCCACTCGCCCTGGTGCTGAAACACGCGGCCGGCCAGACCCATGTTTCAGCACCAGGGGTGGTGAGTAAGGGGTTGGGGGGCTGGAGGAGGGGGGAGGGGACCAGGGTGCTTGCGTGTGTGGACGCACCCTGTGGGATTTAATCCAAACCAGGGTAAAATGTTAGAGCTTTGTTTTTTCAAGCTGCTTTCTCTTTAAACCTGGGACTCAGCACCAGCCTGTATCCGCAACTGAGAGCACCACTGTGAGGAGAGGAGCAAGAGGTGCTATATTGGGGCATCAAGATGGTGAGATGTAGTTCTTCCTCCCATACTTTCATCATGAGTGCAGTCTCCTTTCCTTTCCTTTGTGGTTGTAGTCATTAAATACACACAGCTCCATGACTACTATAACATTCACAGAGCATCTGAAAGGGCAGCAGGGTTGTACTCTGCCACACCCCTCTGATAGGCCTGGCTCCTTGCTACAAAAAAGGCCAGGACCTGCACTTGCTAGGAGCTTCAGAAGGCTTTCAGGGAACTTCTGCTTTAGAGCAGAACAATTCTGTGGCACCCTCAAATAGGTCTGTGCCTGCAAGGCATAACTGATCTCTTAGCCTGCATGTAAACTTTCATGTCTGTCATGAAGGAGTTACACTGGGTGCATCTACACAAGATGCTTTACTCCAGATTAGAGCTAATTACTGCACAGTAAGAGTCGCTGTCTACACGTGCAGACGCTTACTGCACAGTACTTTGCTCTAATTGTGAGTAAATTTGCTACCTGTAAATACAAGTAGCAAATTTACTCTTAATTACTTACTGTGCAGTACAGCATGTGTAGGCGGCCGACTGGGAGTAAATGTGCTCCCAGTCAGCCAGGCTGCAGGGGCATTAGCAAATGTGCTCCCTCCCCCCGGGAGCTGCCAGGGCAGGCTCCACCACTGGAGCCTGGGCAGGGAAAATGTCCCCCTGCCCCGGTAGCAGGGAGCTCTCAACCCCTGATCCCGACTGCACTTGGGGAATAGGGGCTGAGAGACTCTTATTTTCCAGCACCAGCCCCACAGTTGTGGGGCCAGCACTAGGATATTCTTATCTCCCCGTGCCAGCTCCATAGTCATGGGGCTGGTGCTGGGAGACAAGAATCTCTGCCCCTGCTTCCTGATTGCGATTGGGAGGTGGGGGTTGGGAGCTCCCTGCTGCTGTGGCAAGAGGACATTGTCCCGGCTTGGGCTCCAGTGGTGCAGCCTGGCCTGGCAGCGGGCAGCTCTGGGAGGCAGGGATCAAGATCGCAGGTGTCTCCTGGCCCCATGCTTCCTGTCAGCCAGCCTGGCCTGGCAGCGGGCAGCTCTGGGAGGAAGGGATCAAGATCGCAGGTGTCTCCTGGTCCCATGCTTCCTGTCAATTTTTGGGCTAGCAGTCTAGAGCTCCCCATGGCTGCTGCAGAGTCCCAGTGCAGGGCTGCAGGGAGCAGGAGCAGTCTGCTGCCAGGAGCAGCAAATCTCCTGCATCCCTGCATGTGTAGATGCATGCCCAGGACAGTTTACTTTAGAGTAGTTTACTCTGGAGTAAACTGATCCTGCATTATTTGCAAGTGTAGATGTGCCCACTGAATATTAAATAAATTGACCATATTTACTCAAATATATGATCATACTTTTTTCCCCAGTCAGCATAAGAAACACAGTTCTTCATTTTATATTTGCATATAAGGAAACTTCATTAGATACACTGTGGCTATTTCTACAAGAAATACATTAAGTATTTCTACATTAGAAACAGCTGTGGCTGTTTCTACACGAGACGCTGACTGCACGGTTGTTACTGCGTAGTAAGTTGTGCAGGTGCAGCCCACATAATACATTGAGAGCTGCAAGCACGGCCTATTTCCTCTCCTGGTCTGGTGGTCTATAGCAGACACCAACCACAACGTCATCCTTGTTGATCTCCTCTCTGACTCTTACCCAGAGACTTCCATGTGCTCAGGGAGAGCAGGGTATGACTGTAAGGGAGGAAGGAGGAAGGAGTTGTGGGGTAGATGGCAACCCCCTGCCCTTGATTCATTTTTCTGGCTGTAGCAGGGGGGTGGGAACAATTCAAGGCAAACCTCTAATAGTTAGATTCTATATCTGGAAAATTATAACAGCTATAAATTTTCCATGTGTAGAATCTAATTATTGGGGGGGTCATCTTATATTTATGTAAATACAGTTTGCCATAAAGCTTTACTCCTCTAAGTCCTACCTGGGTAGACTGTCCATTGCTTCGGACTATATCCAAAGCTATATGTTGCCATCTGTCATGGTCTGAATTCTGCTTAGTGAAAGCCTTGGGGCTGGGTCATTATTGTAGCATATGGGGTATCCCTGTTGTTATAGAGCATGTGAGTGGGGACGTTTTGTACCTTGCTTGCCGCTGGTCTCCTTCAGAACCAGTGACAGCTGGAACAAAAGACAGTAACTCAAACATTGCTCTTACTTATGTCAAGGATTGAATGGGCTGATCTGGGGAAGCACAGATGTGGTGTGCATCCACCATTTTCCCTCCTTCAGGTCCTGTACGGAGCTCAGATGGCCTCAAAGGTTAGGGGCTGTTTCTTTTCTTAGGAGCATGTTAATTAGTATATTCGCCTCTTTGTATTAACCTGAGATTTGTATCTAGTGAACTGTTTCTTTTCTTCACTTTTTATTTTAACCATGAATAACTTTGAATGCCCTGTTTTGTCAGCTGTATCTTATTATAAAAGTAACCTTTGACTTTTCATATAACATGTAATGCTTGTCACCTTCTTCCAGCTACTACCCCTCAGTACACTCATGTGCGTAGCCATCAATCATAAAAAACAAACAAACATTTTCATTATTTAAAATCTGTGTTTCAGAAATTCACATTGCTATCAGCTGTGCATCACCGAGACCAGAGGCAAGGCAACATGGGCAAGGGACTGACTGGGCAGGTTTTACAGACAATACCTAATGGCACTGCCATAGCAACATGTTTTGCTAATGTATCCAATTTTAATCACGTCTTTTCCAGATGGCCCCTCTAGTTAGATTCAAGGGGGCAGGTAAAATGATAAGTAATTTAAGAGTGTGTATTTTGGGAGGGGAGAATAGGTGAGAAGAGGCAGCTGAAATCTATAAACTGGATTTCTGCCATTTCCAGAAAGAGTAGAATAACTGATTTGGACAATACCAAATATGGTTTCAAAACCCTTTTCTAATCTTTCTTATTTATGGTGCTTCACAGGTGTTGGTGTGGATTTTTGTTGTTCCAGTTTAGGAATGAAATTCAGTGCAGGTATGAAGGAAAGACCAGTCCAGAAAGATAGATGTGAGGTTTCTAGCCATTAAGCTTCAGTCACCCTTGCCACCTGGGGTGGAACAGCTGCAAATTGGCCTTGTCCACCACACCGCCAAAGCGCAGGGTCCCACGCCAGGCTCTCAGATGCACCTGGGGCACCTGGGGCACCCTGGCAATCAGCAGCAGCAGGGTATAGTGGGTTGGGCACCCCTTCACTCTGCACAAACAGCTCCTCGTGGTGCACCCAGGACACTTTCATTAGGGGCACGCTCAGGCCACAGGCCACATGTCAGGGGGAAGGAAGGGGGTTGCCCCAGGGTGCCTCTCCAGAGAGGTCCCTGGGGGGAGGGCAGGGGCACTACCAGCTCTGTGGCCCAGTCAGCCAGGAGCCCCTCACCCCACAAGCCTGGGCACCATGAGCCTGGTGGAAACAGAGGACGCAGCCTAGCCTGCAGGAGAAGTGGGAGGGAGTAAGTCTGGAGGTGCAGCAGTAGGTACTGGCAGGAGCCAGGCCTGTCTTGGCCTGTGAAGCAGGTGGAAAAGGCAGGCTGCCTGTGGCAAGCATCCAGAAACTCACCTGCCCCTGCAGAGCAAGTAGAAATGGGGGGCTTGGCCAGTGGCCACCTGTGCCCGGGCCTGCCCAGCCAACTTGCCATGGTCCCTCAGCACCTGTGCATGCACAACCCCTGATCTGAGGCTGGGCAGCACACAACCCCCTTGTATAGTGCCTGTTATCTCAAAAATGTTGTCATCTTTCACAAACAGCCTCTTTCTCCTGGCTCTGTCGTCAAGATATATGAGATCAATCTCTTCTCCTTTGTCTAAGTGATAGGTCACCTGGTCATCGAAGGAAATGAGATTGGTTAAGCAAGACCTACCCGCAACAAACCCATGCTGGCTATCCCTCAGGATGTTGGCGTCGGCCAGTCCATTAAGGATGGCCTCTTTGATAATCTTTTCCAAGACCTTCCCCGGGATAGAGGTCAGGCTGATGGGCCTATAGTTTGCTGGATGCACTTTCCTCCCTTTCTTGAAGATAGGCACCACATTGGCCTTCTTCCAGTCTTCGGGCACTTCACCAGAGCGCCAGGAGCTCTCAAAGATCCGTGCTAGGGGCTGGGCTATGATGCTCGCCAGCTCCTTGAGCACCCTGGGGTGCAGACTGTCAGAGCCAGATTACTTGAAGGTGTCCAGCCTCTCAAGCTGTTCCTTCACAAGGTCTGCATTGATGGAGGGCAGGGAATCTCCCTCACCCAGGAATCCCTGTCCTCTAATGGGCAAGGGCGTCCCATGGGACTGATGAAAAACTGACGCAAAGTACCCATTTAGCAGGTTGGCTTTTCCCTGGGCATCAGTTGTCAGTTGCCCCAGGTGAGCATTTTTGGCATCCCTGCCAGGGTTTGGGCAATAGCATAGGGTCCAGGCCATAGCAGCATGGTGGCAGTGGGCCTCAGACGCTGTGGTGAGGCTGGCCACATGGCCATGCTGCACAGGGGGGGCAGCCTGGGCCAAGACTGACCTGAGCCAGGTCGTGATTGCTACAGCAGCAAAGCGCGACAAACAGGGTGGCAAGCAGGAGCCTGGGGCATGGGTTTTTGCTCCCAGGGTCTGGGGGTAGAGCAGCCATCACGTGGTGGGCACAGGCTTCAGTGCCCGTCGCAGAGGGCTGTGCTGGCACTCTGCAACCTGCTTCAGTCCAGAAACACAGGTGGCCAGGGAGCATCACGCAGGGCTGCCTTTTAAGGAGGGCCCCTGGCCACAGGCAGCTGTGGCTGGAGCCTCCAGCTTCCCCTGCCTGCTTGGGTACTTAGTGAAAGCTGAAGTGCTGTACAGGTATTGGAGCTATCCCAGTCAGGGGAGAGACCGTCACCCTCCAACCCTGATTGTGCCAACACCTATATATGTGCTTAGTGCTTTGTCAGCCTAGTTTCAGTGATTTCAATAGGACAAATTACAGGTTTCTCCCGCTTTATGCAGGTTCTGTATGTGCAAATTCGCTCTTGACCCTTTTTATACCAAAAATTTGTTATATGCAAGGTAAATTCACTTATGCGATTGGTGTGGTAGGAGCTGCTTTGTGCAGTGCGTTGTGGGAGAGACACACACAAAATATAGTCTCCTGTGTGGATCTGTGCTCTTTGCTTGTTGTCTGTGATATGTGCTTCTGTAGTTGCCCTCCCCATTATGATAGTGCCCTGTGCTTGTGCGTACTGCCTGCGGTTGGTGAGTACCAAACGTGTCTTGTAAAAGTGGTAGAAATGGGTCTGGGGGTCAGTACAGTTGAGGTCTTGGAACGTATCCCTATTTGTTACCTTGTAAAATGGGTTCCCTTTATGCGAATTCGAGTTATGCGCCGTTT
Source organism: Alligator sinensis (assembly GCF_000455745.1). Classification (NCBI taxonomy): domain Eukaryota; kingdom Metazoa; phylum Chordata; order Crocodylia; family Alligatoridae; genus Alligator; species Alligator sinensis. The sequence goes on along the minus strand of NW_005842816.1, from coordinate 488,096 downwards.
CCCAGGAACACCTGTACAGTATAAAGCGAGGGAAACTTGTGTAGTACTAATGTTAAGCATTAAGTATTGTATAGTACTAATGTTAAGCATGCAAATAAGTTTTAGCAGGGCAAGGCAAAGGTGATTCTTACAGCCTCCTGTTTAACTTCTAAAGAAAGAAAGCCCCTTTTTCTGGTCTTTTATTTCTGGTTTTGTCTAGAGTGCATTGCCTTTTATGTATGTGAAGTGTATGTGTGCACATATTGACATTCCTGAATCGGTCTCATGTTAAATACACAGCTCAGTTTAACTAGCTCAGAAGGAAACAAAAAGGCTTGGGCTTTTCTTTTCTTTTTTTAAATATAAAAGTTTCCTTCTACTCTTTTATGAGCATTCCATTATCCAGTGATGAGAGGTGAAAAAACACAAGTGGAAAGTGCAATCCCAAGATCTTCTTTCTGAGGGATGTTAATTACTACAAATGTAACCAATATAATTTGCTAATAACGGTTCAGCCAAAGAGATGGGGGACCATTTTCTTCTTTTATCTGAGGGTCAATGGAGCTTTCTTATTATGCTCCAATCCCTTTAAGAAAGGGATCAAGATATTAAAGAGTAAGTCATGCTAAGCATTTCCTTTGTGGCCTCTTTATTAATTTTTGCCTACTGCTTTTTTTGTTGTTGACATCCTTAAAGGTGTTGTTTAGTCTGTTTTGAATTACTTTAAAACAAATGAGTGTTTAAAAACAGCTCTTTAAGGTCCAGGAAATATTTACTAAATCCTTTTGATGAGGGGCAAGGTTTTTCTGAAGAAAGACATTTTGTAATGAATGCAAAGATGAGGCTTTACATTTTGCAGCAAGGGAATCTTCACTTAGGAAAGCACAGTTTGCAGGAGTTGGGGAGCATATACCATTTTCCACAACTTTTCCTACATAGTAACTAGGAACTCATTTTGCAGGAGGAGAATTACTTAACTAAAGTTTAGTCCCCCTTTCCATGAACCAGAGAACAGGAGAATAGATCACTTTACCCCCCCCTCCCGGAGCTATGAAAAGATAAAGAATTATTGGATGGGCTGGAAAAAAGTAAACCCCTTTAAGGCTAATGAGTCTGTCGCCTTTAGGTTAATCTCAGCCCCACCTCCCTCTTTTGTAAATGCTTTCCCCATTCTCCTCCCTCTGTCTCACTGCCTCTTAAACTCATTAATGCCATTTGCTTTGATGGTTTTAAGAAGTTGGCAACTTATTCCAGATGTTTACTACTCTGAGTGGAATAGATTTCTCAGAATTTCCTGTATTTTTTAAAGTCTGGCAATTAATAGTAAAAATGTTTTTGAACCTCTTACCAACCTGAACATATTAGTTCATTATTATTTTTCTTGCCTCCCCCTACCAGTAGCATCTTTGGAATGTTTTTCTCTGATTTCCAGTCATTTTTTCTTGAAAATAATCTTAACTTTTACCATGTCTTGTCCCAAACAGAAACGGTTGAAAAATACATGTCCCCTTTTCATTGAAAAAGACTTCACGTTATTTTTTAATCAGCTCCACTACCAAACACTCTTCAAACCTAGATTTGTTTTTTGTTCTATGCTGTATTCTCTACTTATTGGATTGATAGTATCCAAGGGCCTCAGTGGGCTGAGCTCAGGTATTAGGTTTGTCTTCCCAACAAATTGCCTTTCATTGCAGGGCCTTTGTTCCCTCCTAACCTCTTCTTGTTTTTCAAACCTTATGTTTTGGGGGAGTTTTGTACTAAAAATGCTCAGTTGTCATTGGATATTTAGGAGAGGCTTTGAACCTGTGGAGTAAGCAGCCTGGAGTAAGTGCCCCTAAAGGTCCACAAAGGCTAAACATGGGTACTTATGGTTGCAAGAGACCAGGATTGACCCAAGCAATTTCTTCCAGTCCTATGTTCAAAAGCTTTGGATTACAGTGTAGACATGGTTATAGCAGTATAACTATTGGGAAATAGCTACACTATGGGTGTCAAACTTGCTTTGTGCCCTAGGCTGGATCTGGGCTGTGGGGCTCCTTGCAGGCTGGATCCAGCTTTGGGAATGAGGTGGTTCCAGTTCTGGAGGTGGCTCTGGCCCAATGCATGTGGTGATGACAGCTCTGGCTCCTGCCACATGTCTCAGACTGGAGCATGAGCTGCTGTTGCTGTCACGTACCTTGTCCCATGGTGGCAGCTCCAGCTTCAGCTCCGGCACAGGTACAGGGCATGTTGTGGCAACAGCACTGGCTCTGGCTTGGGGACAATGGTGGGAGTACTAGCCAGCAGCAACAGCAATGCTGGCAGCTGAGGAGGTAGGGCTGCAGCATGGCAATAGGCAAAGTGGTCAAGGGTGACTAGGGCTGTATCAGCCCTCAGTTGCTCTCCAGCCACCAATCACCACGTCACCTGAGACCCCAGGGCTCTCGATTCAGTGGCAGGCTGCTCTCCTTGGCCACATCCCCAACTTCTAGTTGTCTGCAGTTGCATGGTGAACTGGATAGAGTGGCCCCATGGCTGAATCTGGCCTGTGGGCTCTATGTTTGACACCTTAGAACAGGGGCAGGCAATTATTTTGGGTGGAGGACCGCTTACTGAGTTTCTGCAAGCCATTGAGGGCTGCATGCCAGGAAGGAGGCAGATAAATATTAATTTTCTAAATTTTTTAGGAGCCCAGCATGCCAGATAGAATGGCTTGGTGAGCTGCATGCAGCCCACGGGCCGCATTTTGCCCACCCCTGCTCTTTTGGGGGGGACAGCACCCCAAATTCTTGAAAGCAAAACTCATGTGACGTCTAGGCGTTACAACATAGCAGGGTGAAAACTGCAGGGCTGGTAGCACTTACTGAGGCCACAAAGCCTGCCAGAAAATCAGTGCAGGGGTTTAGGGGCAACTGCCCTTCAAGCTGCGGACAAGCAAAACTGGTGCCAGGGTACTACATAATAACTTAACGAGCATAAATTAGCACCTACAAAACCAGGCTAAGGAGAGGAAAGAATCAATACAATCAACTGCCCCAAGACAGACACGGTCTTGGCATGAGTTTTGCCTGTTAGCAGCTAGGAGTGCAGGGCCCCAGACCCTGCCTGCACCGATCTCCTCCACAGCTGGCAGGTGTCACAGCAGGGGCCACCATCCCTGCAGCTGTCACCCCGCTGCGCCTTAACACACACAGTGTCACCCATGGCACAAGTTTTGCTTGTCCGCAGCTTGAGGGGCAGTTCCCCCCAAACCCCTGCACTGATCTCCTTGAAACTTGGCAGGCTTTGTGGCCTCAATAAGAGCCAGAAGCCCTACAGTTTTGACCCCCCTGTGTTGTAACACACAGCTATAACATGAGTATGACTTTCAAGAATTTGGGGTACAGTCCCCGCCAAACCCCTATACCTATCATCTTGAAACTTGGCAGATTTCATGCTCTCAGCAGAGGCTACCATCTCTGCAAGTTTCATCCAAATTGCACAAGAAACAACAAAGTTATAGATATTTCATTGATTCCCCACTATACCCTATGGCTGGATCTCCGAGGCAGCTCCGAAGCTTTGGAGCCGCTTCGGCTGGATCGAAGCAGAAACCCAGTCCGCAGCTCTGGATCAGATCACGGCCATCTGAAGCAGTCAGATCCAAAGCTGGATCAGATCGCTGCCAACTCGCACAGACCTAGTATCTAGGTTATGTGTGAAAGGTGCTTTGCATGATGACAATATTGCTTGCATACTTTCTTTTGAAGTACTAGACTATCTTGTTTTGCCTTTTGGACTCTCCTTTCATTTTAGGCTGTTGAGACTATCAAAAAGCATTGGGTTTTACTTTTATCTTTTTGAAAAATAGCAAAAGCTATTTAATTGAGAAAACAGAATATTTTACAAGCTTGCAGAGGTGAGGATGGCTGGGAATAAGGATTCATTTCTGGGGGTTTCAGTGTCTAAGTGTAACTAATATTTCTTGTATGTAGGATGAGAAGCACACAAAGTGATGCCTCGTGTACAGCGGGTAATTTTCATATGTATGCTATTCTGTTTGGTCAGAATGGGAAATTCTGCTTATATTAGGGTAGATGTGGCAACTTAAGGTGGTGCGAACCAACACCCACCCAGGCCCCTTTGGAAGTAGGATCAGGTATTAATTGGCCTGATTTTTAATGGGTATTGTTACATGTTAAAAGTGATGCAGGGATATACTGGGACCTTTCTGAATATAGTTAGCCCAAGCAAGCAAAAGAATTTAACCAGATCAGTAGCCAGGACAGACTAGTGGCTGGACATTGGATGGAGAGAGAGGCCTATTTGTGCTCGACAAGTATGAGGCCCATCATGAACACCTACAAGCTTCCCTTAAAAAGGGAGTCCACTGAGAACACAACTGATTGCTTAGGACAAATGAAAAAGAAAACATGAACCAGAGCGAGGGTTACAAGTTCAAAACAAGGGATCCAGAAGGGGACACCGAGTAGAGCATGCTGGCTAGTGCCCACTGCCCAAGGGAGCCTGTGAACACCAACCAGTGACACTGTCTGGGGACATGAGCAGAGGAGTCAGAGGAAGACAGTCCCAGCTTCACCTGGGTGCCCTCCAGTCAGAGCCTCCTTCCTGGTCTTCCAGCTTGGCCAGAGTTGGGAGGAGGTGAAAGAGGAGCTGCAAGCTGGCGCACTTGAGGTAGGCATTGGATGGGGAGACAGGAGACCTGGGTATTCAGCTCCTGGCCCTACCCATTGCTTTGTG